>NW_009699635.1:0-14070 GCF_000703405.1 Apaloderma vittatum
AGCACCATTTCACTGGCGTTCCTCAGGCCACCCACTCAACCTGAGCAATCATCGAAGGTACTCTGGAGCATTTTAAATGCCCATCAGTGCCTGGGAGGGAACCTTATCGCTCCTAGAATCCTAGAATGTCTCAGGTTGGAAGGGACCTTAGAGATCATCTAATCCAACCCCTCCCATGGGCAGGGACGCCTCAACCAGCCCAGGTTGCTCCAGGTCTCATCCCACCTGGCCTTGAACACCTCCAGGGAGGGGGCAGCCACAGCCTCTCTGGGCAATCTGTTCCAGAGTCTGGCCACCCTCGCACTGAAGAATTTCTGCCTAAGATCCAATCTAAACCTGTTCTCCTTCAATTTAAATCCTTGTCCTATCACTGGACATTCTTGTCAAAAGTCCCTCCCCAGCCTCCCTGTAGGTCCCTTCAGGCACTGCAGGCAGGGATAAGGTCCCCCCGGAGTCTTCTCTTCTCCAGCTGAACAACCCCAGCTCCCGCAGCCTGTCCTCGCAGCAGAGCTGCTCCAGCCCCTGGATCATCTTTGCGGCCTCCTCTGAACTCGTTCCAACAGATCCACGTCCCTCATCGAAACTTCATCAAAGAGAGAACTTGCAACCTGCCCAACACAGCCGAGAATGGTGCTGCAATCACTGCTGTCCACTAATTACCACATCCCGGTAGAGCCCAGCAGCACACTGCGGTTTAAAGCAGGAAACCAACCGGTGTCCAAAAATCAGACCACTGCTGTCCCAGGGGAGGCTCTGGAGCAGGGAAAAGGTGCTGGCTTTCACACTCGTGCTCTTGTCACCTCAACAATGGGTGACACACCTGCACAGAAACATCCAGCTACCGAGTGAAATAACAATCATGAAACCAGGGACTGGTTGGACACAGTGCAGGTGATCCAGTGCTGCAGTTGTTTTACAACATCAGTCCTTCTAGAACTCCCCACAAGCAGGGGGAAAGGTTAAAGCATCCTTAGAGACAGGTACATTAGGAAAATCTACAAGAAACGGAGAGTTAATTGCCAGTGACCACCGTGCTGCGGCAGCAAGAAGAACGGGGCATTCAACAAGGAAGCTGGCACGGGTGAGTGAAAGGCTGGAAGTGGGGCATCCCTCTGTGTTTTAGGAGACATCCAGAGCATATAAACCACTCCGAGCAGAATGGTTTACATGGAATCAAACAAAATAGGAAGCAGGAGGATAGTGTGCTCCAGCCTGACCTCCTGAGGGGTCGCTCCTGTTTAGAAACCACTGAGGACTGGACTTACAGTCTTCTCAGTCTTCAGCCTCCCAGGAAAATTAATATTGTGAAGCATTTTGGCTCAGGGTGTCCAAGAATCAGCTGTTAACTGTGAAACAAGGAAGTTGTACAGTCTTTCACATACTTACCTGTTCATCACTTTGTCTATTTAAATTGCACATACAATTTAAAATATAACATTCATTAATGCCTTCTGCATGTCATCATATCCCATGGAAGAACCAGACCACACACTGCAGTGCTCCAGTTATTCAAAAGTACCACCGTGTCATTGTACACGGTTAGATCCAGGGCCTGACACTTCAGACCTGACGCCAACAGTATTTGGGTTATAGCTGCCAAGGGTTAGCTCAAACCAGGACAGGAGTACCTTGGCCACCACAGACCTATCTGAACACATGGTAAGAATAATGGTGATGTAGCAGAGAATGTAAAGAGCTTTAAAATAGAGAATGAGTACAATCAGACATTGAAGCAAAGGATAACAAATATGTGGACTCAGTAAGAGTTTAAACGAGTGAGCCGTGAGGAGTAGGCGGAGGTAAGACTGGGACAGTTCTCCAAGGAGAGCACCACGGAGTTGGTAGGTGTTGAAAGACCAAAGTGCTTGTCCACTGTCACAACAGCTCCATCCCAAAAAGGGATCCCTCCATGCGAGAGAGGTGACTGAAGGCAAGACAGTCAACAATTCTTTGTGCTGTCCAGAGCATCTCCCACCCAGGAGCTGCAACAGACTTCATGAGCTGTAACAGTTCAGAAGCAGCTGGCTTTGGACCTCTGGGATCGCCAACACAAACAGATGAGGAAGCTCGTACTGGCTCCTTCCTCGGCAAGGCAAAAACGTCCCCAGGTCTGGCACAAAGCTACCTAAACAAGCTAACGCTGTGTGTGAGCTGCCGTTATCTAAAACCCTTTCCAAGTGGTTGCCCTCCTCCACACCACTTCTTTCACTTCAAAGCCGTTTGACGTAAAGACCTTTAAAACCTCTCCTATCAGACTCGCACGCCACCAAGGATGTTCTGATGTCCCCAATGCAATCCTTTTACAGTCCTTACCGTGACCACTTCAACGCTTTCTTGCAAGTGAGTGATGCCCCCACGGCGCACCCCAAAGCAGCAGCACTGAACAAAGCACCGTCACAAAGACCTGTCAAGGGCGGGGATTACTTCAAAGGCAACAGCCCTCCACATCTGTATTTTTCCTTTTCTACACTGAGCAGGTGTTGATTTTCTTAGGAAGCTACACCCTCCAGATCACGCGATCTGGAGAGCCTCCAAGGAAGCAAGAACAGGTGCCCGATTCTGAGCTCCCTCATTCTCATTTTAACCATTACTTCTTACTTGTTCTATGAGCAGCTCTGGAAACCCAGCTCACAACCCCCGACAAAGGGCAAGGACCCTCCTCAGCATCAGGGGCCACTCTCAAGGGTCCCCATGAGCCACGTCCAGAGCCGCTACACGTCTGTGCAGTCTCCTCTTGCACACCAGGGTTCCAGCTGCACCGGTCGCATCCTCTCAGGGCTGGCAAAAAAATCACACCACAGCCAGGAACTAACTGCTCATCAGTTCTCTAAGAAGAGGCCTGATTTCCAAAGTCCTTTAGGAAACTACGGGTGAGTTTTGCCACCTGTGTTATCCGTATCAGAAGACACAGGGTAGAGCAGGTCTGCGTAAGGAAACAGATTTCTACTTACTTTTTATGTAAATTCTGTTTTCCCATTTGGTGCACATACTTAAGCCAGTATCAAAGGAACAAAATGGAAACCCAATCATTGTGTCCGGCTTGGCTGGCTTACAGATCAACTCCCAGCCTTTAATTCTAGGAAGCGAGTGACCGCGAAGCCTCGCGACAGCCAAAGGGCCCCCCCTCCTCTTTCCATCCAATTCGCTGTTTGTCTTGGAAGCAGCCAGGTTAACGTCAGCCCATTCAGCCCGCAAGGGAACACGGGGCACGTCGAAAGTGGGACACACGGACACAGACGGACAAAGAGACCCCGCAAAAGACGGCGAGACGAAGGCTGGCGGCGGGATGAAAGAGCACGGAACGAAGGCAGGACCCAGCCAAGGCAAACAAAGTTTTCCTTGAATGATTATATCTGCTAGAGAGTCCCCAGCTTGCGCCCTCCTTGCTGAGAAATTCTTTTAATTGTGTCTAGGATATTTTAAAAATCCCAAGAAAAGCTTCTCTGTAATCATGACAGCTCTGAACCGCGTGAACTTTTGTTATGCTGAATTGTTGATAGCTTGCTACATACTTCTTGAAGTAAAAAGCTGAAAATTGCTTTACAGAAGATTTTTCTGAGGTAGAGCCCTAGGGAGGGAAAACCAATAATAAATATTAATTACTTTTTCCCCAAGAAAAAACAAACAATGCTGAAAAATTCTTCTCTCTCCCAGTGCCTGCGGGGTGAAGTACAAAAAGAGCAGCCAGAAGAAAATGAAGAGAGATATCTCCTCAAATTAGGCAGCATTAAATAAGGTTAAATGAATGATCTGTAGGGCCAAAGTCTACAATTCTGTACAGCAGTCTGCCTCCCTGGAAGTCCACAGCGATGGTGGCTCTTTCAGAGCCATGAAAGCTGGTCACTACTTAGCTGATCAGAGAATCGTGGAATGGTTTGGGTTGAAGAGACCCTGAAGATCACCTTGCTCCAATCCCCTGCCACGGGCAGGGACACCTCCCTCCCACCGGCCCAGGCTGCTCCAAGCCCCGTCCAGCCTGGCCTGGGACCCCTCCAGGGATGGGGCACCCACATCCTCCTTGGCCAACCTGTGCCAGTGCCTCACCGCTCTCATGGGGAAGAATTTCTTCCTTATATCTCATCTAGCTCTACCCTGCTCTAGCTTAAAAGCCCTTGTTCTGTCACCACATGCCCTCACAAAAAGGCCTGAGGACGGAGCGTGGGCAGTTCAGGATCTGTGCCAAGACAGCACCGTACATCAGGCCGCCACAGGCATTTTCTTGTATATATGAAAAACAACACTTGTAAGCCAGAAAGATTAACATCAAGTCATTTTCAAGGTGGCTAAAAGAACTGTGGTTCTGTCCCGGTCAGACACACTCCGGGGGTTATCTGAGTGCCACTGCCCGCTGCCTTCACATCTGCGCAAACCTCCCGGCAAACCTCCCGCATCTTCTTCTGTTTTCCCAGCATTGATTTGTTCTCCACCACTCACTACGATGACCAGAAATGCCAGAGAGCTGACAGACTCCATTTCCCTCCATTGGCCTGCATACGTCAGGCATTTACCAAATCTGAGAGGCAGTCACTGGAGGATGCTGCAAAGGTAAGGGTCAATGTTAAAAGAAAAAAAAATATTCTCAGGGTGTGGTGAGCCGACCCTCACCTTGCCACCACCACACACTCCACCACGTCCCAGGTGTGTGGTACCCCGGGAGGCGAAAGGGAACTATGAGGCGAACACCTAACAGGTCTGCTCCCTGCCCAAAGGTGTGCGTTGGCACAGGCATATTTTTCAAGTATTCTCAATTAATATCTGCCCATATTTCACCGCTTTTGACATTTTACTTGGGTCAGCACAAGCTGCCTCACCCCCATCACGTCTCCACCACGTATCGCACACAAGACCAACTACACAACCGGCCCGAGCCCTCCTCCCAGCGCAGCTCCCGCAGGCTGTGGTGCTCAGCAGCCGCTCACAGGACATCCCACCCAGGCTGCTGGCAGGAAACTGGCTCGGCCAGACCACAGATCAGTCCTTACTGAGCCAGTGAGTTGAAGCAACTCAGCGAAGGGGCCAAGGTACCAGCACCAGAGCAAAGAGGATGATTTACGTACCCAGGAATGAGGGTGTGAGGGCGAGGGGCAGGGAGCAAGACCTTGCCCTCGCAGCTGCGATGAAGCCGCTAGATCAGTCAGCGCTTCCACTGGCTCCGTTCTGTCAAAACACACATCCTTCCTTATAATACATTATTGATTCTGTAACAGGCAGTGATACACGCTCTTCAATGAACTGCAGCCTAAGTAGGTGCGATTTTGAGTTTTACATGCTCTACCTCACAAAAGGCAAGGCTCCAACTTAAGGTAAATCGCACACATCTGCCACAAGAGAGGAGCTCTTGGTCTGCTGCAGCACAGCATCGCCAGGCTGAGATGCTGCAGCACCTCGAGCAGGACCTGCAGTTGAAAGGACACAAAAGGACACCAGCAGCACCCAGATTTAATTTTTAAGCAGCACGTCTTACAGTAACTTTAAAACACCATCTGTCTTGGACTTGATGATCCCAAGGGTCTTTTCCAACCTGCATGATTGTATGATCCTTAAGATAGCAGCCCTTCCAGGTGGAAATTCTTGCCCTGCTCCCAGACTCTGTTCAACAATTTCAGGAAGCACAACCTCCTCTCCATCAGGATCACAGGATCACACCATTTAGACACACCAGCTCACTACCTACCAAATGAGAGCAAGGCTGAAGGTGACCTCAAGGGACAGAAACGCTAGGTGCTGCTCAGGGAAGGGGTGGCAGTCAGGCCACCACCGTGCTGAGCAAAAGACGAAGAGGCACCTATGAGAAACAGGAGCCTGATCTGAAGCAGTGAGCAAGGGGACCGATGGCTCCCTAACCCCTTGGTACAGGGCATGAACGGCCTGACGGCTGAGGAGCACAATCTGAGAACATCCACCGCCATAATCTCAACTGTCAAAACTGCAGAGGGTTCCCTAAAAACCTGCGGTTCGCTGGGAAGGAGGTTGGGGTTTTGCTTTATGCTTACTTGATTCTTGTTTTTGTCTTGGTGGATAACATTCATTTCCAGTAACTGTTGACCAAAGTGGAAAAGCAGTATTTAACAATAAAGTGCAAGAGTCCATTATGAGTAATGGTAACCCAAGTGCTTTTATGAAACAATAACACACCAACATAAAATAAATCAGTGCCTTCTAATTTAACAATGTAAATTACCCTCCCACCTGCTGTGAAGCTCCGTAAGGAGAAAAAGCTGGCTGCATATTTACGGAGCTGTCTATCCCCGTCTCATTCCGAACTGGCCTAATGCCCTGGGGTTAGACTGGAGGACTCTGTCATCTCTTGCACTCGTATGACCTAAGAAAGGGAATGTGGCCTTTTTCCCACAAGCCCAGAGTGAGAACATCATAAAAGCTGAACTTTAGCCCCCTTTTTGGGCAGGCAGCACAATAGCAAGGAGGATGCTGTTACTCCCTGGAGGCTCCGCTGCTGAAAAACATCACCAAGCTCAAGTAAAAGGTCAGTAGTTAGGATTGCATCTCTTGTTTTCTTCAGTTTTCCTCCTCCGTCAAAGGCAGTTAAACATTCTTTGCACACCCCCCTCCCTCCTTCTGAGAAATGCAGGAAGGAAGTGCTTGCAAAATAGTTTAATTTAACCGAATGCACAATCACACACTCGCAGCAAACACTGCTCGCAACTCGGCGCGGGACGTTTCTCTCGCCTCACAGTTCCCACTAAAACACAAACGAATCCCCACAGCAGCCGAGCCGTTCCTCCCTCCCCGCTCACAAACGCAGGCTCTGTTTGTACTCCCCAAACCTTTTGTTTAGGGGTAGACCCCTTGGGTGAGAGCTGGGGCTACGTGCTGCAGGAAAACCCTCTGCTCCTACAGAGCCACTCGCCAGGGGCTGGTCCAGCTGGAGAAGAGGACGTCCGCCCCATGAGCACAGGCTGTGGAGCCAGGGAAAGAAAAAGTAACCTCTGGAGGTTCTGCTTGGTAACGGGCACCAAGAGGCAGCACCTGGTTGTTGTAGGTCATTCTGGGTTGCTGGGGACAGTTTCATCACCAGGTTTTCTCATAGTAGTAGTCACAGGGCAGCGGTAGGACTAGAGGGAATGGATTGAAGCCAGAGATGGGTCGGTTCAGGTGGGACGTGAGGAAGAAGTTCTTCCCCATGAGGGTGGGGAGACCCTGGCCCAGGTTGCCCAGAGAGGGGGTGGCAGCCCCATCCCTGGGAGTTTTTCAGGAGGCTGGATGGGGCTCTGAGCAGCCTGATCTAGAGGGGGATGTCCCTGCCCATGGCAGGGGGTTGGAACCAAATGATCTTTGAGGTCCCTTCCAACCCTGACAATTCTATGATTCTATGGGAACAAGCCAGGACAAGACCCTGCAGCTAAAAGCTGCCTTCTGTATTATTAGTTTTATCTGAGTTCATTCTGATGGGGAGATCCCTCTTTCTCTGCTTCAGTTTAATGGAATTTTACTCCAATGGTTATTGGAGGACTCCCGGTCCTCCCAGCCACAGCCTCTTGAGCTCAACACCTCAGCCGCTCGCAGCTTCTTCCAGCTCCGCGGCGCTTTGGCTCCCGGGTAAAAGCACCCGATCGTGTTACCGCGTCCGGCGTTCCTCGCATCGCTCGGCTAGCGTGAGGTGGATCGGTTTCAAGCTTTTTAGAAGGGATCCTGTCAACAAATGACAGACTTGTCTCTTCTTTTCAACCCGTTGCTGCCCCAGCGCCTAATGAGATGAATAAAATAAATAAGGGATTGGCGCATGTGGGGACTGAGCGGACTTGCAGCCACCGCCCGTTAAGAGTGATGTCTTCTTCCTCCAAACGGGATGGCCGGGACAAGCAAAGGCACAACAAATTATTTTCTAGAAGGAAATTGAGAAATTTTGCATGCTCTCAGTGGGAGCTCTTTCCCATGTACAGTCAGTCAAGCAGCTTCGCAAAGGGGAAGATGAATACTTTCACACAACAGGGAAATGAGACTGTCTGGGGACTTCAAGTCTATGGCAGGACCTGAAACTACGTTGCTGCTTTTTGCTTCTCTTAAAAAAAAATATTTGTTTTTTATTTTTTAAATTTGACAGCTTCACTTGACAGCATTGATGTACAGCCCCGAGCAGTGGGGAAACCTGACTTCTCCTAATTCTAGCCCACTGCCCTGATGGGTAAGTTTTTTGGTTTTATTGCTGTTTTCATAAACATACAGCTATTACTGCTGCTTCTTATCCTTCCCACCCCCAGTAAGTTTTACCTTCTTTTCAGCTGTGTTACTTACGTGCATTTCTCATAGATTTAAAAATAATCATTAGCATTTCAGAAATGCCTTCAGATTTCAGATGAGGACTCTTAATACTGCATTCTGTAAAGACCTTAAATAAGAAATAATTTCTGTCCCACAGAGTATTGCAAAGGCATTTAAGGAGCTTACTCCTTACCCCGAGCCGGCTGCAAGCCCAGACAAAGGACAACAAAAATGTGAAACCGAGGAGAGGAATGAAATAACCACAGAAAGGCCCACCTGGCTGGGCAGATGAAGTGCTCATGCAGGTAGCCAGCACAGAGTTGAGGGGTTTTTTTGCTTATCAAGACTGTTAAGAGTTACACACTGAGTTTTCCATGATGAAAAAATGTAAAAACCATAAACAGCACTGAAAGATGTGTTACAAATACCACCTCCACTCGAGCCAGTGGAGTCAGAGTGGCCGGATTTCAGTGGCACCCTCAGTTTGCTTCTGGAAAGTCTTCACCAATTATGTACACAACTCTAGCCTAAAAACCTTATCATTAAAGCAATATATCCATTTTTTAATTCTAGAGCTTATACTCATATTCAAGTTCCATCCCAACTGACATTCACGTTTCACCCCAATTTTGCCAAAACGTAGCTTTTAAGTAAGTACTGGTTTGACTCTGAATACCCTAGGCACACTCCAAAGATAGTCACACTGCAAAAATTACTGACAGTAGCCTTTTTCAGGGGAAAAAAAAACGAGGAGAGGTTGACAGAATCCTGTGGTGTCCGTTAATTCAGAAAAAACACAACCCCACAAAAATATTATTTTCTCACACTATGAGCAACTGCTTAAACATCCCCAAACCCTCCAGTGACCCAAACAGACAAGTCTTGGAGGTGTTTTAATTCCACACTAATTTACAAGCTGATGTGTGGGCTCAAACAACTGCAGCATCAATCTGAAACAGGCGCAGCTGCTTTGGTGGTTGATGCATTCGGGCTAAGGAAAATTAAGAGTCAAATATTGAAAAGTTCTTTCTCCGTCAATTAAAACCTTGATATTCTCTCCTATCCAGTCATACAACAGGGTTATACAGTGACCGTGAGAGGTGTTCCAGTGATTGCGCATCACCTCCCAATAGCTGATCTTCGCAGGCTTTCAGATCCAAAATGAAATTCCCAGCTCCAAGTTGGTGGCAATACTAATACTGAAAAAAATAAAACCAAACAGCTGTTTTAAGGACTGGTAGGAAAAAAAAAAGTGACAGAGCAGACGGGTCTGAAAATACTATTGAACTATTGTAATGCAGTGTTTAAACAAAACCGGTAATATGAGAAAAATACGATGGCTCAGTTCTGAGCCTTTTCTTAGAGAAAGGCACAGGACCACATTCAGCCAAGGAGATTCATTTAAAGGGGAGGCCTCCACCTTATTTATTTTCTCTTTCTCAGATAGCATTTGCCTCACTGCTGCCCTACCCTGAAGACCTGACAGAACCTTCTGCCTCCATCCTGGCAGACAACAGGAACCTCCCTCCCCTGGGGCCAGACCCAGCACCCCGGGGTGCTCGGGACCACAGAGCATCCCCGCTCACTTCCTTGGCTTCAGGCTCCACAATCTGCCAGCGCAGCAGCTTCTTTACTAAACATCAGCCCTTTCCCTTCCCGTCCATTTTTCTTCTCCCTCTGTTAAGCCATTTCTTCTGAAGGTGAGTTTGGATTATTGAGCTGTTTGATGACAAAGCGAAGAAAGCCCCCAGCAACCTGCCGTCAGACCCAGCCCACGGAGCACAGCGGCTCCCGTCCCACACACGTGCCCGAATCCCAGCGCTTTGCGCTCCGACGTCTTTATGCGAGATGTGTGTTATTCCCGTTGTGCTGCCGGGATCGTTTGGCCGGGCTGGGTGATGGATGGGGGAGAAGGCTGTGTCTGGAACCAGGCTCCGAAGCCAGCAGGAAGCTGAGGGGGCCTTTGCCAGCACTTCCTTCCTGTACACAAGAGGAGGACAGAATGGGAAAAAACCTTGGCTGTCTCTTACCCTGAGAAAAGTGCTACCCTTCCAGCTGGATTACAGTAAAAGTATTTTAATCTTTCACAAGATTATAATATCCTTCCTCTCTAAGTATAGCTACAGCGGTAGCAAGGCTCAGAGAATGAAACGAACCGACGATGTAAAACCTGATGGGTGGCTGCAGAGGGCTGGTGCTGGAAGCTGGAGGTCCAGACTTGAAGATCCCTATCTTCAGTCAAGACATAAATCACCACCGGATCCCACCTGACTAACCCCGAGTCTTGACTCCGAGAGCGACCAGTACGAAGCACCTCAACAAGGTGTAAAACCCACAGAAGCAGCCCATGGGAAGTGCGTCCCTCCGGAGAGCTTCGCTCCTGCTCCTGTTTTATAGAGTGGATCTAAACTCAAGGCATAACTTTTCTTACCCCTGCAAAAAAATAATGCTGCAATGAGCAATCTATGAATATTCTGACTGTGCAAACCACACATTTCTCATGAGCACCCAGGATAGTTTGAGTTACAGAGACTTTCCTTGAATGTCTTCTTCCAAAGACCCAGATTCTGGGTCCTTTTGTGGATGGTTCAGAAATCTGCATGACAGCCTGACATCCAATCATCACCTGTTCACAGCAATAAAAACATGTGCAGAGTATTACAGAATAGATATTCCATGCTACGCCACAGGAATATTCCTAAAATTCCCCATTGCTGAGCTCCCAGACTCAAACCCACAGGCAACGGCAAGACCTTTAGCGCAGGTAGGTGCTCAGAACCCCGAGCTCATCAACTTGTGATCCTGCTCTGGCAGGGGGTTGGACTAGATGGTCTCTAGAGGACCCTTCTAACCCCCAACATTCTCTGACTCGCTCTGCCTAGAGCCACGTGGACGGCGACAGCAAGAGCGTGGCACCAGGGAGGTGGCCACGAGGATCACTTCCCTTGCCATCCCAGCAAGAGCATATCCCAGCAATCCCCTCGGAGAGGGGAGTAAGTTTGCCCAAGTGAGTCTGAAAAAAGGAGAAATAAATTCTCAGGACTCTTGACAACAAAAGAAAAATCCCCAAACCTGTGAGCAGACAGCTCTCCTAACGGCCTCTGTTTCTGAAAAAGGAATCGGACAAAAAGACCTCACCCATTAACAAAGAGTGGGGAACAATGGAAACTGTCAAAAAATAGCCCTCACGTCACAACGAAGAATGCCCCTTTACACATCCAAAAAAGCACAGAGCTGAGCAAGAGCCTGGGAGGCTGTCAGGCTGCCGCCTCTCCCAGGCCCTTCTCCTTCGCACAAACTGCCAGAAGCACCAGCTGATACTGAATTCCAGTCACCAAAGATGGGGATGGAAGAGGAGAGGACATTTCTGGCAGGACTGAGCCAGAATAAGTAACAAATTCCCATCCCTTCAAACTGTCCAGCAAGGACCCCGACACTGAAAGTTCATGGGATGTACATGAAAATGGTACGTGTGCACATCTTCCACAGGATAAAGCAATTAATGAGAAAACTAAACTACGGATAAAGTCCGAACAAGTTGTGTAACACACAGTAATAAAAACCACGTGTTCTTCCGAATTGGTTACAAAAAACAGTTGCTATAAAAATTTTCAACCTGGAATCCAGTTCCAAGAACATCAGTATCTAGATGCAAACCAGGAAACCTCAAGGATCCAGCACCCTTCACGGCACGCAACGTAGCACTGAATTCATGTGTTTTGCTCTATTTGTGACTCATCGCTCTCCTCCAAGGGAAATAAATGGGAAGTAAATCGTGCTGGACAAACGGGAGAAGACAGGCAAACACTTGGACACGCAGAAAACTCACCAGTGGGCTGATCACTTGAGTCACTGTCCTGGTTCATCCTCCCAAAGGTGGCACCGAATCAGGATGCTGAGCTTAGAGGTCTATGGCTCAGAGCTGGTAGCCCAAACACTTGCTTCTGCAAAGAAAAAAAATGTAGGGTTACTGTCAAACTGCAGGAATTTCACCCTGTGTGACAAAGGAAATACCTTCTGGTGAGAAAAAAGATGGAGGCTCCCTTTTTGCCAGGAGTCACATGGAAAAGACAAGGGGTAATGGGTACATGTTACTCCTGGGGAGATTTTCAGAACGAGATCAGCCATTGGAATAATCTCCCCGGGGAAGTGGTGGATTCCCCAACACTGGACACTTAAGAGTCAGCTGGACAAGACGCCAGGCCATCCAGTCTAGACATGCTTTGCTCAAGAAAGGTTGGACTAGATGATCCTTGAGGTCCTTTTCAACCTGGGATTCTACAATTCTGTGTTTGTGTGAGGTCTGTTGCCTTTGAATCTAAGCAAGATAGTGGAGAAACTCTGTGCATAGCATTGAAGTCCCAGTAGATTAGAATCATAGAATGGCCTAGGCTGGAAGGGACCTCAGAGATCATTTAATCCCGCCTCCCTGTCATGGGCAGAAGATCAGAGAAGAAAATCATGACTTGGTGAATTAGGTCAACTGAGAAACACTGCAAAGGAGTGTCTGAAACCTCATGCAAGTTAAAACAACACATAGTTAAAACATCTGGACCTCTAGAATAGGTCAGGATTAGCTTTCAGATTGCAACTGCACAAGCAGGAGTCTCTAATGCTGTTTACTTGATCAATCAAACAAGCAACCAGACCTACTGAACCTCTAAACTGGACAGTCCACGGGAAAGCATGTTTCTGCTGCAGCTAAACAGCTCCTCCTCTTTGTTTGCTTGCCCTTCCACTCATCACATCTTGCCTGTGGTAGAGTTGGGAACAGAACCCAGGTCTTCCAAATCCCAACCCAGTGCCTCAACCACCACATCCTTCCAATCGCAGAATTGTTTATCAGGAAGGAAATTCCCCCTCGAGAGTACTCACTCTGAGTGTGCTGGTGGAACACAAATGCTTAGAAAAATACAAACGGACTAGAAATAACAACAAGTGATTTAAGTCACTGTACAAGAGGCTAAAGGTATACACCAGCGTCTTGGTTTTTCTCGTTAGCAGCTTTGCAAGGAAGGCGCAGGACGTGACATGGAATAAGCGGTGCATCCGGGTGTCCTCAGAGTAATCGCCTCCTGCTCTTCAACAACTTTGAAAACATCCATCCCACATTGAGCATGAGGTGGGTGTCACCCAGAGGGGGATTCAAAAGGTTCATATTCTTACCAGGCACCCTGAAGGACACTTTTGGTAGCATCTTGGGCCAAGCTGCTAAGTGCAAGCAGCTGTAGTGTGTGATCTAGTGAGTCAGAATGAACCTCAACATGTTGTAACAGCAGAGGGCCTTCACTTTCTTTAAGGTCTTTAGCCAAAAAAAAATAATTAAAAAATAGTGGGGGTTGGGGTGGGGAGAAGACACCAAAAGTGGACCAAATACGTTTTAGTCTAAACCCAGTTTACCCCATCAATCTCCTAGAAAATAAAAAAGGTTGTAATTCATTCGTGATCCATCTGAGGACACAAACCCACTAAAATTGCAAATTTGTGGTCCAAGACTCTGAAGAATTTGGCTCTGCTCAGCAGTTGGGCAAAGGAGAAGAATTTCCCCACTTGCAAGCGGTGGCTTTCCAGGTTACATCCCCCGCCGACCGACACAAACACACGACACAAACACAAACACACATCTCTGACAAGATTTCTTCTACGCTCCCTTTAAATGCCACCGTATAGAAACTCCAGCAGGACTGACTCATGAGGAGCGGGGTCCTGGGGTCACACCCAGAGATCTCAAGCAGGTGTAACGGGCACATCAGTGAGTGTCTCAAGAGCAGACCCAAGGGAGACGTGCTCAGCCACCGGTGCCTGGGGCCAGGGGGGATCCAGGGGCCAGGGGGGATCCAAGGGCCAGGT
>NW_009699635.1:14101-26365 GCF_000703405.1 Apaloderma vittatum
GGCTCTGCTGGAGACACCAGCCCCACAGGCAGGCTGCCTTCCCCCTAGAAGAGCCCAGGCGGGGGGCAGCCATCCCAGCACGAACAGCTGTAAGCTTCTGTTCCTCACGACCGTCTCCTCTGTTTGCACACTGAGCTCCAGGGCTGATCCTCACTCATCCCCAGTCAGGCCAGGAGCACCACAAGGAGTATTGATGCTGTTCTGGAGACCCGAAGGCCCCCGGAGGGCACTTTGTGCAGGATCCATCTATCACATGCACACACCTGCATCACATCCGACCATCCGGGCTCCCCCTGTGACCAGCACAGACCCAGAGGCATCTCCAAGGAGCTCACCCAACAGGGAGTAAGCCATTTCTCTCCAGTGGCTGTCTAGAGAGTCTCAGTGGCCACCTCAGATGAAGGCATCTATGCGCAACCAGCTGAATCCCACCCTCTTATTAAGTTCTTTACAATGAGGGTGGTGAGACCCTGGCCCAGGTTGCCCAGAGAGGTGGGGGAGGCTCCATCCCAAAGCTGAACATACTGGCTTTGCTGTGCCACAGCGCATCGACAGACACATCAGAAAGTGCCAGGCAAAGCACCAATATTGAATAAAATCAAACATCACTGCTTTGGAGTCTGGTATTTTGGATCTATTATTTACTCATTCTTTCTGTGTTACCTTAATTGCCTACAGATTTTGTATTGATCTAATATATCTACAGGGAACAAGAGTCAGATGGAGCCAGACTCTTCTCAGCGGTGCCTGGCGACAGGATGAGAGGCAATGGGCATAAACTGAAATATAGGAAATACAGTTTAAACCTTGAGAAAAAAACCCACCACAACACTTTTTTGTTTTTCTTTTTCTGTACCAGTGCTCAACACTGGAACAGGTTGTCCAGCGAGGCTGTGGAGACTCCACTGTGACTGGCCACAACGCTGAGCAATCGGGTCTGCCTGACCCTGCTCTGAGCCAGGGGCTGGAGGGGGCAATCCCCAGGTGTGCGCAGCTGAGGAGAGCCAAACCTCCCTGCCCAGGGGTAAGGCTGGAGATTTCCAGAAAAACTCGCCTCTTCACCATTCAAGCCACCAGAAATCACTGCTTGCTGCAAAATACCCGCATCACTCTGTAGTTTTTCACATCACTGGCATCAGGTACATCCTTTAATTTACTAAAGTGAAAGTTTCTTGCTAGAAGACACTTTGAGGCACAACTTCCATTCTTTTGAGCAGTGAAAAAAAGTCACAGTTTCTCCTGAAGGCTTCCTTCAACCTTGACATTATGGAAAACACCCTCAAGCCTTGCTTTTTTTACATTCTACAAGAGTAATTTAGGAATTAATATTAAATGTCACTCAATTGTTCTTCACTAAGAATGCAGTTCTCATTCCTTGCCTGCTATTTCTGTCATCGGGATCGAGCTTGTGGTTTTTCCTATTAGGTCAGCGCCACTTCACTCTAAATCAAGTGTGTCCAGAACGAAAATGTAACTCCCCATCTTCAGCCCTGCAGGGTGCTGTGACCAGTTTCCAGGGCTGAAAAAGGGCACAGCAGAAGGTACTCGCTGGTACGGATGCCTGCTGCTCGGCTCAAAGCACTGACCGTGTGGAAACCCAGCTAAAGAGAAAGGGTTCTGCAAAGAGCTGCCCAACTGCTTCTCTAAGCTCTTCTGATTTTTCTCTCTAGAGCAGGTGTGAGCACTGCTGAGCTCTTGATCTGGGCACTAGTGCCAGGCAGGAGCGCTTTGCTTCACATTTAAGCAAAAGGAGCTAACAATGGCACCCGGTCATCCTGAATAATGGCCCTGGTTTGAAGCAAAAAAGGATGAATGTCTGGCAACTGCCCCTAAGGTGCCACTCAAGGTGGATGGGGAGGATTTTTCACCTGAAGGTGTGAATAGAGCTCAGGGTCCTGCTTCCTCAGCATTAGCTGAGGCCACAGCCACCACCAGAGAGGGAACTGGGGCCACTGGTTTCCTTTTGAGCAAATGGGTTCGATCAGGGGCTGGAGTGCACAAGAGGCTCATAAACTCTCAGCTAAGCAGTAAATCTCTTTCCGAATAATTTGTTAACCCTCTGTGGAGTCACCGCCTGTGCTGTCATCTCAAGCCGTGCCATAGCTGGTGCCTTCCTTATAGCCCGGCAGCTGGGTGAAGAGACCGCACAAAAACCCCCACTTACCTCTCCCAAGAAACGTCACCAAAACAAAAAAAAGCAGGTTTCTATTCTGCTTCGTTATGGAAAAAGATTTGAAAATGTGAAGTGAGAGTAACTTAAAGCTTTAGAAACAAGAAGACAAATAAAATGTTCCCTTGTAGTCTTCTCCATACTTTGATTTTTCAGCCTATTCTCGCCACCTGCCTTCGTTTGCTTTATTGTTACAGAACACATGGGCACACACAGCAAAATAAACTCAACATTATGGATCCCTCTGCAGAAAACAATACTTAATAAGGGTATGGGCGAAGGAACTGTAGTCCTAGAAGTGCTAACAAAAGCGTTACCTGAAGACCATGGGTGTCTTTTCATTGACTTTTACAGACTCAGGATCCTGTGCTCAAACCCATTTCAGCAGCCCCGGCGCCACGCTCAGCTTTTAGGTTCCCGTAAAGCCAACACTTTGCTCTGCAGAACGCGCCCGCTGAGCTGCAGCACTCACAACCTCTGCTCCACACTCGAGCTACAGCGTCGCAGCCCTCGGCATGTCACTTTTTACCTGCATCCCCAGCCTATTTACTAGCGATCTCAGTCGCCTGCGTTATTGCAAAGTAGGAAAAAGTGACGAAGAAGCAGCCTGTGGCCTCCTCATACCACAGGCTGGAATACAAACGCAGTTCCACCTATTTTCACCGTCTTTCCTTTATCGCGTAAATCTTCAACTACTCAGAAATAGAAACTTCACTTCTCTGTGATAAGGCTATAGACAAAAAAAACACTGACACCAGCAAAAAAAGAAAAAAAAGAAACCAGAGGGCAGCAGCTGTGAGATCCACCGGCTCAGGGCCAGCTGAGGAGCTCCCACAGGCACCAGGCAGCACGGAACCACCCACAATATCGGCACGGCAGAAGCCAGCACCCAAATATGTTACAGGGAATGGATTGAAGCCAGAGATGGGTCGGTTCAGGTGGGACGTGAGGAAGAAGTTCTTCCCCGTGAGGGTGGGCAGACCCTGGCCCAGGTTGCCCAGAGAGGGGGTGGCAGCCCCATCCCTGGGAGTTTTTCAGGCCAGGCTGGACGGGGCTCTGGGCAGCCTGATCTAGTGGGGGATGTCCCTGCCCATGGCAGGGGCTTGGAACTGGATGAGCTTTAAGGTCCCTCCCAACCCTGACAGTTCTATGATTCTATGGGAACAAGCCAGGACAAGACCCTCTTTCTCTGCTTCAGTTTAATGGAATTTTACTCCAATGGTTATAGATTTTTGATCATTTCTGAGTGTGACTTAAAAATTTCATAGCATCGTTATAATAAAAACCACTGGAACTGCCGCAGGCTCAACTGAGAACGCGTACAGCAGAATCCAGCAGAGCCACGCGGTTCTTGCGTACACCCTCCACGTCCTTCGATCTGACATTAAAACTAGAAAGCAGCTGAGAAAATACCAACAGATGTCTATCAAAGTGTGTTCGGTTATGAAGGCTGTCTCCCTCAGCACGGTGAAACCCGCCAGCTTGACAAGAATGTATTTTTAATGGAAGTTCCTGTCCAAGTCCCTAACATCAATAAGCAAACTGTTGTGACACTGAGGGCGTAAATAAAACCTGAACCCACAGAGAAAGCCCCGTACACCAGAGAACGTGTCTTCCTGCACGCATGCAGAACGTCCGGCACATCATTGGCATCGGTAGGACACCACGAATAAAACCACCGTCGTATGCAGGTACCAACCGCATGGAGCAACATCTGAAACCAAGAAATTCACCCCCAGCCTTTCACAACCTAGAAGCTGACTGTGCAAATCCCGGGCCAGCAGCTAATTTCTGTATGTTTTACTCCTGACAGTCAAGCTGACCTTCCATTAGAAAAAGCAGCAACTTCAAACGGCTGGGTCACCGCTTCCCTTCCAGCCAGGGTAAACAGTTTACCAGCAGCCTCCGACTGAAGTTAATGCAGGGACCCACAATTCACAGCCTGGGCTTCAGTTTCTGCAGGGCCAGGAAGGCTTTTAAACGTGGTGCTTTGGTGATTTCTGCCCCGAAGCTCTCCTGCTGGAGGGACACCAGGAGTCCCGGGCACACGTGACTCCGAGGAAAGCAGCCCAGGCACAGGCACGGGGTATTTGCCTACCGGGGCATTTGGTAAGAACAACCTTTGCCCTTTTTGCTTGTAGAGTCACAGGTAGGTAGGAAGAAATAAATACTTTGCGTGATTCCTTAAGTATCCCTGCAACCTCCACAGTTAACAAGGAGACAGTTTGCTATCAGGCTTCCTGCAAGCTAATTGCAGCAGAGCATCTGAGGAGAGGCTCGCTGCACCGGGAGAAAAAAAAAAAATAAAAGCCTGGTAGTGGCCTCCTCTGTCACCACAGGGCTGGCTCGGAGCATCTTCTGGAAGACTCCTCGTCATCTGCAAATCTGCACTCCCACCAAGAGGCTCCCGCAAGCCGGCAGCACAAACAGATACAAGTTTCTACCTTCAAGTCCAGCTGCAGCCCTAGGGCTGCTGATCGCCGCCTTATTTCCCCTCACCTGCACAACGTGTGTGTGAAGTCCTCCTGTTCTGCCAGCAACAGGACGGGTACCACCCCACAGAGCGAGCTCTCCCTGCTTGTTTCGCTCCTCTTACACCACAACCACCTTCAGCCTCCGGGAAAACCGAAAACCCACCCTGCGACCAACGAGCACAACTGAAGTCACTCAGGGCAACGCTGCGAGGGTGTTTCTTGGGGTCCGAGGTGGGGTCCGGCAGGATGCTGGCTCCAGAACGCAAGGTGTGCTCCACATCTGCTCTTCCCTCGGATGCTGAAAAGGAGCGAGTTTCCTGGTCTCTGGCACCCTCTGCTGACAAACCTCCCCTGCAGATCCAGCCAGGGACCAGGGCGTGCACACGAGGTTCAGGCTGGAAGGGCCATACCCTGCTAAGGTAATCCACATCTCTTTTTCCAGATGAACATTTTGTAACTCAAAATTTCTCTTATTTGTCTGGCCAGGTATTTCTGTAAAACCATACTGATCACAGAGAGCCCTTCTTCCCCTTGGTTTGCTCTAGTAACTGAGCACAGCGTCTGAAGGAAGGCACCCTGCTCTCCCTCCTGTCTCTGGAGTTACCTAAACCCCCTTGTGCTTCCCAACCTTTCCACCAGCCAACATCTGCCAGCACTGTGCATGCAGCATCTGCCACAGAATCATAGAATGTTGGGGTTGGAAGGGACCTCTGGAGATCGTCTAGTCCAACCCCCCTGCCAGAGCAGGTTCACCCAAAGCAGGTTGCACAGGATGGTGTCCAGGCAGGTTTGAAAGTATCCAGAGGAGACTCTGCACCCTCTCTGGGCAGCCTGGGCCAGGGCTCCGGCACCCGCACAGGGAAAAAGTTTCTCCTCATGTTGAGGTGGAGCTTCCCACGTCCATAGCTGTGCCTGTTAGCTCTTGTCCTGTCACTGGGCACCACTGAAAAAAGACCAGCCCCGTCCTCCTGACACCCACCCTGTAAGTATTTATAACCACTGAGGAGATCCTTCCTCTGTCTTCAATTGTCCAGACTAAAAAGCCCCAATCCCTCAGCCTTTCCTCATGAGAAAGAAGTTCTAGTCCCCTCATCACCTTCGTAGCCCTTTGCTGTGCCCCCTCCAGCAGTTCCCTGTCCTTCTTGACCTGGGGAGCCCAGAGCTGGGCACAGCATCCAGATGCAGCCTCACCAGGGCACAGCGGAGAGGGAGGATATCCCCTCCCTTCTGTCCAGGAAGGCAAGTACTAGGGAGATGACCTACATTCCAACACTAATTTGGAAAATGAAACGGGCAATGATGCAAAGCACAATGTTCTGGCTCAGGTGTCAGCCGAGGATACCTGAGGGTGTGGTGCCTGGAAGGGAACCCCCTAAACCCTTCCTGTGCCACACTTTTGACGCACGATTCCCTCAACAGCCCCCAGGCCACACTTGGCACCCAGCACCTGGAGCACCGTGACCCTTCTGTGTCCCTGAGTGGGGCGCAAGCATCGCTGGGTGCTCACATCCACACCTTTGCCACGCACCCAGCACCGAGCCCACAGCGTGTCCAACCCGTGGTGTGTCACACAGAGGTGCCCCGAGGTGTCTGACCGTGACCAGGGACACTCTGCAGCGCAGGGGTTTGCTAAACTGAATCACAGACACAACACACCCCGACCCCGCTGGGTTGCACTTGAAGGTACTTGCGGAACAACGAACACCAAGAACAGAGAATATTCCGTGTAAAGGTGACAGTGAGACAGAAACCTAATCTTCTGGGATGTGTTAACTTTAGAGATCAATGTTCCGCCTTGTTATGGGCTGCATTTTTCTGTTTCTTGTTTTTCCTTTACTTGGGTGAGGGGAAGGCCAGGAGAAGGAGCCCTGCTTGACAGTCAGCGTACGCTGGGTAAACCAAAAGAGAGCTTGCAGGCTGAACAGGCACATCAGTGCTTCCTAAATGCTTTTTCAGACACATGAAAGTTGCACTTAACCTACCAAAGGATCTCCACTTCAGCAGAAAGAATCCCAGAGGATCGTTCCACCTCCAAATCAGCACCTTAAAAAATGACTACTGAAGCAGCTTTGGAAATGTGCAATGCAGTCTGGGGGAAAAAAAAGAGTTCTCAGCGAAGAGAAAAACAGTTCAGGTTGAACATACCTTACAAATTTAATTCCAATTTGTTGGCCACTATTGAAAACCACCATAACGTAAAAAACATGGAAAACTTTTTAAAAGCCAGGAGACCGAATGACCAAGATGATTGTAACAGTAACATGTAAATCCTTATAGAATCACAGAATTGTCAGGGTTGGAAGGGACCCTAAAGATCATCTGGTTCCAACCCCCTGCCCTGGGCAGGGACATCCCCCACTAGATCAGGCTGCCCAGAGCCCTGTCCAGCCTGGCCTGAAAAATTCCCAGGGATGGGGCTTCCACAGCCTGGTTACTTTAAATGCTGACAATTCATTATCTCTTGAGCCCTCTCTCAATTAAAAGAAAAAACTTTTTTTTTTTTTCAGTCCTAGAATAGCTTTGTGTTAATGCCGTAAGCACAGCGCCACTGGGGACTCAATCTGTGACTTCCCAACCCAGAGCAAGGGCTGTCTCATTTTGACTTCTTCAGGCCCTTCGCCTGCTTACCAGCATTTCCATTTCAAGTTTAGGCACCGGCGTCAAGCCACGAACTCAGCCTTACTGACATCCGAACCCAGCCTTACTGACATCCGAGCCCAGCCTTACTGACATCCGAGCCCAGCCTTACTGACATCCGAGCCCAGCCTTACTGACATCCGAACCCAGCCTTACTGACATCCGAACCCAGCCTTACTAACATCCATCCAGTGCCTGTACCCCACCCTCACTGACCCCCGACCCCAGCCTTACTGACATCCGAACCCAGCCTTACTGACATCCGAACCCAGCCTTACTAACATCCATCCAGTGCCTGGCCACAGAGTGTCTTGAACTTTTTCTCCTGGATGGCCAAGGGAGCTTTATTACCTCGCAGAAAACTATTTTCTTGTTTTTCAGAACGCACTGACCATCCTCCAGAGTCAGACGCTTCTGAAAGGCTCTGTGGGGCAGGCTCTGGCAGACACAGTGGTGGCAGCTGAAGCAGCAGCTCTCGTCAGCGGTTTGTCCCACCTTGCTCGGCCAGCTGGAAATCCCTGTGCCCGCTGCCTCAGCTCTTCATTTCTGGCGTGTTACTGCAAGCGGCGGGTGAAAGTATTTGTGCAAAACTGCTGGGCTCTGCGCTAGGGACGGGAGACGCAAGGACACATTCCTGCCGCCGCATTAATAAACAGTGGGCGACAGTCATCTCCTAAATTATTGCAGCTGTTTGGCCAGCAGACATGAGTCAGAGCACTCACACACACAGATCGGCAGCGTGTGTCGGAACACGAGCTCAACCCTCACCTCCTGCCGAACACTTCACTTTGGGGGTTGCTCCCAAGGGATCACCGAGAGAGACTCTTCAGCCACATCTACACTACAAATGCTTTGGAACTACAGTTACACTGGTAAAAGTGCAGTAAAAACAACCATTTCCTCCTGACCGACAGATGCTCAAGCAACGTCCCAGATAAAACACAGAATTTTTAGAATCGTGGCATTTAGAGGAGGAGGGAGAGGGGGAGGAAAGTGTGTCTTGACACAACCACTTTGTTTTTCTTCTTTTCTTAATAAACAGTGCTGAACCCTTCCTTCTCCTGAGGGCTTTGTTTGAATAGCTCTAGCTATAGACACTATAAAAAAGCCTTTACAGGATGGATGAGTAATTCTAGCAATCTGTAAATTTTCTCCATCTTGATCTGCTTCCCCTGCTAATCTCCCTTTCTATTCACTCCAAGGAGCCAAAGCTCTGCCGTGTTGGTTCCTCCTTCACTACTTTCACTCCAGACCACGTCTAAAAGCTACCAGAACAAAAGCAGATTAATCCGAGGATTTCCTCTCAAATCAACATTTCCTCTGTTATCCCTGTTGTTAGCAAATCCCTTGGATCCCAACTGTCTGCAGCTCCTCATCTTCTGTCCTTCACCAGAGTTACTCGCAGGCATCCCAACATGCGGAGCCGAGCCAGCAGCTCTGTCGCTTGCACAGGTCTCAGGCCACAGTCAAGTCCATGGGCAAGCTCCTGTTCTGTCTCCCAAAGGCACCGCTACAACCCCTTGTAAACATCTTCAGAAGTTCCACAAGCTACTGGCATTTTAACTTCCAAGTTATCTTATCAAGCTGGACCTAGATTTTCGTCACTATTTTTTTCTCACCTCAGATCTGACATACTCCGTCACCAACAAGAAGCTGCTTCCTTTAGTTGGGTTTTGGCTCTTACTTTTCACAGAATCACAGACTGTTGGGGTTGGAAGGGACCTCTGGAGATCACCCAGTGCCCCCCCCTGCCAGAGCAGGGTCACCCAGGGCAGCCCCACAGGAACGTGTCCAGGCGGGTTGGAAAGTCTCCAGAGCAGGAGACTCCACACCCTCCCCGGGCAGCCTGGGCCAGGGCTCCGGCACCCTCGTGTTTTTGTGGAACTTCCAGTGCTCCAGCTTGCACCCGTTGCCCCTTGCCTTTTACTCACATCATTGCCTACGAGTCATCCTACCTCCTTCAGGGAACAGCCTCCTTGTTAAAGGCTGCAGCAGGAGGCAGTGAGGAGGGAGGAACGCCGGAGGAGATGAAGGACAAAGAGACAGAAGCTGTAAGAGGGTTGAGCTAATCATGTCTGGTAGTGACTGAAAAGCCAGAGGAGGGATTGGCTTCGCTGTGCCTGAAGGTCCAAACTACCATTTGAAATATAAATTAAGGGATGAGCGATCACTGGCCTGAGGCACTGACCAGCAGATCTCTTTACAATATAAGATCAAATCTTACAGGGCACTGGTGGCTTTGTCTGCCTGCTCTGAGAAGACCATCACGAGCAATCTCACCTCTTGGCACCTCAGGGACTGACACTCCGATATAGTTTCCTCAATGTAAGTGCTCTCGCTGCTGCTTCCTGAACAGGCTTCAGTTTCCCTGTCATCACCAGTTGACATCAAGATCAATTAAGACTGCTTATCAAAGTCAATTAAGACTTTGTCAAGCTTTAAGAGCACGAAGCCAACAATTCCACCACATTTTCTTCATATACCTCCTCACGCTTGTACCCACAGCAAGAGAAACAACATCCTCGTGGAGCACAGAGTCAGAACAGTCAAGTCACGTTATTCACCACACGCTGTGTGCTGAATTTTGATCTCTTCCCAAGCCACAGCAGAGTTATCTACACCAAGCCTGACAATAAATTGCTCTCAAAACTCCTGGGAGAGTTCTTCCCTCACCCTTTATCTCCTGAATAAGCTTAGAGAAGGTCTTCCTCAGCAAGCAGGCTCTGATCGCCGGGAGATCAGTGCCACCAGTGGGATTTGCAAGGTCATCATTAGTGGCCTAAACAGCTTGCCCATGGGACGTCGGTTTGTAATCAAGTTTGTGGGAGATGCTATTGTACAAAACAAGGGGAGTTCTGCAGCTGGGGTTCTGTTCTCCTCGCAGCACTCCTGGAAGGCCAGCACTGAGAAACCACTCTTGAAACTCCTGGGTAGTGAGCCAGGTTTTCCCATATGACTGGAAGATGGGTCTTCTGATAAAAGCCTTCTTCTAACAATCTTCTCATTGCCCTTTGGTTCTTATGGTAAACAAGCAAGGGCTTTACCTTCTAGCCCCGTCTTTCATCACCGCCCAACAAATGGGACAGACAGTCTCAAGGGAACAGAGCACCCAAGTTCAAAGGCTCCAATTCATTTTCAGAAGCGTTTTGAGCAGCGCCCATGCACAGTCACTGTGAAACTGTCTGCTCAGATCAGGAGATCTCAATAGTTACAGAGGTCTCTACCATTATCTTCAGAAGAAGTTGAGCAAAATGCTTTATCAGCCAGCTTTTGCATGGTTACGCACCCATAAACAATATTATTAACCTGAAAGGCATGTGTTGTTCTCAGCGTGATTTATTAGTTGCAGTTATAGTTGCAATAATCACAGTCTAATTTTTCAGAGGGTACTACAGTTTATGCATAGTTTTAACTACCTTTTGAAAGACCTTTAAGTAATGATGGATCGACCCACAAAATAATACAAATGTTAGAACCAACATATTATTCTCCTTTAGGCACGGGCAGGAGTATCTGATTTACGTTCGCCAAATGATTTGGCATCTCAACCGCTGGCAGTACTTCCAAAGAGAAACAGTCGACCTGTGGGCAACAGCTGGAAAGATTGGGGTTCTTTCCCTTTTCATTTCAACATGAAATGCCATGTCTGCTCGGGGAGTGTTATAATCTAATTCACTTGTTCACAGGGCAGCAAGTCAGCTACATCAAGATAGCGCGCATCTGCACTGCTTTGCCACGGTGCCATCGGGCACCTCTCTTACAAAGCATTAATTACGCACGAGTCCACGCTTGATCAAAGTAACCACCAGAGAGAGATCGCGCCCTGCAGCGCCTGCCCGCAAAGCTCTCCGCTCGGTGAGTCTGCAGACGCCTGCCAGCAACCACAGGGTCTGGAAAACAAACTAAAAGGGAACCATGATGTCTCCTTCGGTATCACTACAAAACGATTTTATGATCCTGTGAGAATTCAGCAAGCCCCACTGAGCGTGCCGCCGGCAGGCAGCGTGGAGGTGATGCCATGAAATACCGGCTTACGGTGGTCAGTAAGAAGATCAGGAGGCCGTGTGCTCTTACCACCAGAACTCTCAGCTGCGTGAGACATCAGCTCCTCAGGCTCCTTCATAAACCCTAAAGAGGCTGCGCGGGACCAGCGCTGTGCACGGCCCAAAGGAAGCCTGAGAGCAGCTGTGCTGGGTGCTGTGAGGACAGGCACAGCAGAAGGGTGCTCGGCAGCACCTGCTTTGCCTCTCCACTGTCACATCTCTTTCCACAGCCACACATTTTCTTGCAAGTTTTCAAAACTGTGTTAAAAGCTGCTAAGAAAGGTCTTAAATATCATCCCTTCCTCCACTCGTGGGCCTTAATGGCCCTCCACGCTGGGAAGCCAGGCAGGGATATTATTTAACTCCTTATCCTGGCTTTACTCTTCCTGCACCCTGTCTTAAGAGAGGCGCTCAGCAGCGAGCTCAGAGGAGTCCCCTCACTCCCTTTCTCAGTGGATGACATCTTGGTCTCCCTGCAGATAACAGCTTCTGGACTTCAACTGGTCAGAAAATAAATGTAGAAAATAAATGGGGCAGATAGACATAACCCGGCTGCTGCCGTCTGCAGCAGCAGCACATGAATCCAAAACAACAACGCAGGCACCGAAAGGGCTCGCTCCAGCTTTGAGCGCTGCTGTCCCAGCGCTATGGGAAGCTCCAAACGCGCAGGAACGTGAGCAGAACAACAGAACAACATCTCTTTCGTCTAGTTTCCAAGCAATCAGTGCAGCACAGAGCAAGGCAGCGATCCATAAGCACAGCGCTCTGCAGAGTGTTTCAGTGAGGAGAGACCCCAGAAAATGGGCAAGGGTCTTGCTAAACACTGACTGAAAAGACACCTAACGCTGCTGCTTGTAGCTACCCCGTGTGTTCCCCATCTTGTCCAAGGTACCTCTGGGTCAGACCACACCCCTCATGGGAATCACAGAATCACAGAATG
>NW_009699636.1:0-22624 GCF_000703405.1 Apaloderma vittatum
GATTCTGTGATTGATTCTGTGATTCTGTGAACAGCCTGGCTGTTTCATCACAAGCTGGCAAGCCCTGCTGAAGACCAACGTGCATTAGCCAGGCATGAGAGCAGAGCCAAGCTAACACGGCTGATTAGCAACCAGGTCGGAGCAGGGAAGCCAGACCACCCTGCCTATGTTTCCAGGCTTGTCTAGCCTGCCTGCGGGTCTAGTCATGCTGACAACACCTGCCTAGGGCTGGTGTCTCTATGCCTTCCTGCAAATGAATGTGGAGACCATGCTTTGGGCACATCTGTCTTCTAGAGGTCAAAGAATCATCCTGCAGCTCTACCATCCTGCTATGAGAGAGAAACTCACTTTCTTGCTTCCCTTTTTCACAGTCTGAATCTCAGGCATGTCAGTGGGATGTTGCTGAGCTCAAGTCTGGAGTTATTTCCTTGCTGCCTTAGATTGCAAGCAAACCTGAAATTTCGTTCACCTTTCTTCTCTCTTCTCACCTGACTTAGGAGCCAACGGTACGTCCACAGCCAGTGCTGGCAGCAAGCAGAGCAAAGAGGCATGGGGGAAGCTGGTCTGCAGGACACAGAGTCCTGCTTCTCAGGGAGAGAGTCACGAGGCACATTCCTGACCCACCCTCAGCAGTATCCAAACAGGCTACTTCTCTGAAGTCCATCTGTCAACAGCTGCTGTTTCAGAGGTCCTGGTGAATGAGAATGGAAGTGGGCACATCTCTTCTGGACTAAGGAATCTCTGCGTTTTCATTGAAAAGTCTATGTTTAAGCACTGAGATCCAACTGGATGTACAGACAAGAGGTGCACAAGGGCTTCACTGTCTTGGGACCATGTCTTTATTAGCATCAATGCTACCTTTACAGGTGGCTATAAGTGGAGCTAGACTGCAAGAGAGATGTGTTTGATGAGATAATGTGAAAGTAATGCATAAACCAAAGGAGGGATAGGGGAGAGGGGAAAACTAGCAGAAAATCAGCTTAAAACAGATAAAAGAGAGTACTTTTTTACACAGCAGGTAAATGAACATTGAAATTTCTTGCACCAACAGATTCAAAAAGGATGGACAGCAGGTCTGTTAATGGATGCTGAAGGGAACTGAAGGTAGGACTCTTTCTCCAAGCATCCCTCAACACGTGCCTGGAGATGCTGGAAAAGTGCCAGCTATGGATCACAGCAAAGCCAGACACGTGGTCTCCTGGAGACAGCACCAGGCTGGATGGACCCCTGGCCTGACTGTGGAGGACAGCTTTTACATATGCCAGACACTAGACAAAAATGTCCAAAGTGCTGCCTGCAGCATCTTGGTACAGACAGCTCATGCTAAAGGATTTACCGGTTCAGATTGACTGGCCTGGACTTTTTACTGAGCCCATTCAACCCGCAGACTTACAGCAGTACACCCAGTTCCTGTTTCATAAGGTCTTTTTCAAGCTGTGCCTCCCCTTAACCTGTCCAGGAACCTGGCAAGTTTAGTTACACTCATACAAAATAAATTACAAAAACTGGGTTAAACAAGTCAAATTTAACTGTGGGTAGAGAGAAGAGAAATTCAATCCTGTATACTGGGAACCACAAATAACCTGCCCAGCAGTCTTCTCTTATGCAAAGTCACCATGGGTAGGTCTGAGTGGGCTGGCTAGTGTCCTTTTGTCCCTAACCTGTTGTCCCTTCCTTCCCTGCTGACCATGCTTGCCATCCGTAATGGCTACTAATTAGAGTCCACATTTTGATAGCAGGACCCGACTCTGTGAATGTCCCACTATTGTTCCTCACTCTGCCATCCCAGCAGTAAGGCTGTCTTCTCCTGGTATGCAGGAAAGAAATCATGCTTCACTAAGTGAATGAATTCTCTGTGGGCGATTATCTCCTCCTGAGACTAATTATAGATATGGGATAGTGTTGTTAGAAGGTGGTGAAGGTGTAACAGCCTGTGTAAGTTTGAACAAGTCAGGGAGGAATAGCTGGTGGAATCCAATCAGCCTCCCAATCAGCTCTGTAAGCAGGACTGTGCAGAAAGGGTTACAAACAGAAGCAAAAGAGCGAATATGACACCTAGGAATTTTCTCTGTGAGCCTCATAGGAGCTGAGAGGCATTTGCCAGTGTCCCTCTCACCATCTCCACATGCCCTGAACAATTGGCACTGAAATACGCTGGTGAACAAGAGCCTGGCAATGCACAAGGTGCAGCAGGTGCCCTGTCACACATTGACACTTGCTGTGGAGACAGAAAGAAGAGCCAGCCTGTTTCCTTTCTGTGGGATGAAGGAGTCCCAGTAAGGAATGCTGATGCCACCAGTTCAGAAATGCTTTCTGCTTTGCCTGGTACAATCCAGCGGTGGCCTTGTACGTGAAACCCAAAAGCTTGTTTCATCGTCAGGGCCGTGAGGAAAAGAAAAAAGCTTCTCATAGGAAGCTTGATGTGAGCCCTCACAAATCACACAGCACCTGAGATCTGGATCTCAGAGAAGTCTCTGAGGATGAGGGAAAGTGGTGCAGAGAAACAAGATTTGCAGGTTTTGTGGGGAGGAAAGGGACTGTCCGCACATACAAAGCAAACCATAGAAAATAATGTGCATCCAGGGTGTTGTGTTTCTTCAAGCGCTGAAGCTGCCAGCACTGGTGGACAACAAAGATCAACCCTCAAAGAACAGGATGAAAGGGTAAGTAAAATTTCCTGGTGAGAAAGGGTTCCTTTGTAGCTGCATTTGTAGGAAAATGAGACATTTTAAGTGTAGCATTCTTGGCAAAAGCAAAATGCTCTGTAGATGTGACTGCCTAAAGTGAAGCTATTTCTCTGCCTTCTGTTTGATTCACCTGGCAGTAACTAGAAATGAGGAAGAAAACCCTTTTCTCTCTTAAAAACAAATCAAACTCTGTAGCTATGAAAGCAAGTAATTTTCCTTAGAAGCTTATGTTCTCTTGAGCAGCAAGTTAAACTCCTCCTGCACAGCCTGGCAAACGTGACTTTCTCCAAGCTCAGCCTCTTGCTTTCAAACCCTCTGCTTCTCCCCGGACTAAAAAGCTCTTGTTTGCAAAACCTCTCCTGTTTCTGTACTCTATACATGCTGGGCTCGGGTTTTGTGTCAAAGTCCAGCTGTTTGCTGTCATCATATGGAGCTGAAAAACCCTCTTCTAGTCCCTTCTCACTCCCTTGTTATCAGACAGCACAGTAGATGCCTCGTTAGTGAAGCTAACCAGATGTTTGCTTTGTGGGGGATGTTGATAAATTGGATTTCCATTTAACTTCACTTTCAGGTTTGCCTGCATGGCTGCTACACCTGTGGGAAAAGTGGTGTGCACAGGCAGCTGAAATTTCTTCCTGACCTCTTAAACCGGTGCGGCAGGGGGAGAGAAGGGAAATGTACGCGTTGCCATAGTAATAAGCCACCCTGCAAAAAAAACCCAAACAAAACCCAGGCATCTTTGTCTACCTTGAGAAAAACATTTCACCTACCAGACATCTCTGAGCAAGGCAGGCATTGCAGGGAAGTATTTAATATCACTGTTGCTTGTGCCCCTCTTGAGCTTATGAGCTGGAGCAATGGGAACACCCCAGGCTTAGTTCAGGAAAGGGAACACTTGAGCAAGCACAGGCTTTGCTGAGGCATGTACCTAAATGCCCTGTAAATTTGGACCTTTGTACCAATTTCTTTTCACCCAGGTCCTTACAACAATTCAGCAGTGGTAAACTCCAGGCTTCTCATCTGTATTCACATTTAAGATATTTTTTTTCCTCTCAGAAAATGAAGGGAAGGAAGGGATATGTGGAAATAGAGCAAGGCAGTTTCTCTGCTGGTGTCTCTTTGGGATGCTCCAGCAGAAAACAGTTCTGTGACACCAATTAACTCTAGCAGAGGGTTTGCTGATTTTAAGTGGAACATCAAATCTCATTGAGATAGAAATAACTCTTTTATTCCTGCCTCAGTTCTCAACACTTTATCAAATTCTGAGCCTGGACTCCTGCCAGGTCTTTTCAGAAATAATGAAATGATTATTCTTAGCTCCAAGCTAGGAAGAGTTTCAACTGCAAAAAAAAAAAAAAAGGAAAAATGTACCCTGCATTTGTTACAATTTTACCCCTGTTTTCATTCACGACTCATTCCTGATCTAGCCTGGCACATATATTTACGATTGTACAGTTAATTGAATTTTTTTTTTCACCTTCTCTTACTTCTATCCTACAGGGCTGAAAATTGGATGATGATGAAGGGAAAATGGCTTGAAGGCAAGCCAAGGAGGAGAGGAGGAACAAGGCAAGCATGGAGAGACCTACCAGGGCAGGTAACACCCAGGAGATGGTAAAGAAGTGGCTGATTTATGACCACCTGGTGAGAAGACAGATGGAAGATGGTCTGGGAAGCTTTTGGAGGAGTGTCCTGTGGATTATAGATGAAGTAGAGGGAAACAGGGGAACTAGGCAAGAAGTAAAGGTAACAGAAGCCAGCGGGGCTTCTTGGAGTAAAGTTCTGTCACAGTTTTGCAGCTGGAACTTTTTCCCCCAGGGTGGAAAGCAAATTCATTAATGCCACCATATTTGGTAAACTCTTCTTGGTTCTGTCAAGTCAATCATACCAGGAGCAAAACTAATAAGAAGAACATTTCCCTCTTGGTATTTTGAAATGAAACATTAATTCCAAAAGTCTTTCTTAGGGTGCTCCCTTCCCTTGTTTATAAAAAATGAAATTTTGCAAAGAAAAACATCTTTTCCCTGTTGCTTTGGTGTTTCTCTGAGTTTAGAAAACCATTTTGGCATTTGCTGGAATTATTAAGACTGTTCTGGTTATGGAGGAGACTGAATACTCTTCTTAATTTTGAGTGTAGGCATTGTTAGCCATCAAGAGAAAATGTTAAGGCCCTTGGTTGTTTGCTCTGGAAATCCCCCTTTAACCTGAGGCTGACCTTAAAACCAAAACTTCTAGAATGGGGCCTTGGGGGCTGGTGGTGTCCTGAATAAAATGCAGTACACGTGGCCTCTAAAGGGTGTGGGATGAATGAAGGGAAGGAAGTCTCCTGTGGGTGGTTGAGCACGAAGACGACACTTCTGGCACTGGAGGCGAATAGAGCTTTCAGTGAAGTATTGCTCCATGTTTATCCCATTTTTATACTTTTCCTGAGTCATCCGTATTCCCAGTGCCAAAGAGGGTACAGCAGTTTTGGGCTGACTGTGAGGTCACTTTTTCCAGTCTTGTTTTAAGCTTGTATGAAGACAGAGAAAACAGGTTCCCCCTAAATTTTAGTATCTGGAGAGAAGACGAGGCATAACAAATGATCCAGGCTGGGTTTCTACCAGTGTTTTTCTGCACACACACAGTGTCCTGCCTTGAGCATTTTTCCAGTGAAGGCGTTAGGCCAATTTATGGGGTGAGTGAGAGTGATGAGAATATGAGAATGATGCAATTAGAATTAATTAAATGTGCTCAAGTGGTGAGTCTGGATTTCCAAAACACACATAAACACACCAAGGAGGAAAAAAAAAAGAGGAAGAAATCCCGTAGAACTTGTGTGTGATATGAAGTTTTGAGAGGCATCATTAAGAGACATTGACTACTGGGCCTTTTCAAACAGAATGTCTTTAATATGTAACACAAGCAAGAGAAGCACTGAATAATTTAGACTGGAAGGGACCTCTGGAGGACTCTGATCTTCTACCCCTGCTCAAAGCAAGGCCAGGAAGAGCAGGTTGCTCATGGCTGTATCTGGTCAAATTTTGAATATTTCCAAGGATGGAGTTTTCTCATGTCTCTGAACCTGCATTTTCATGTTTTACTGCTAAAAATAAAATCCTAACAAAAGAAGAAAATGAGACACAAACAAGATTTTGGTTGTGTGGTGTGAAACGGTTGGTGCTGAGGTCCTCAAGTCCTTGACAGAATGAGGTTTCCTTTGTCACCATGAGCTACATTCCTGGAGCACGTCTTCTTTTCCGGTTTCTTGCAGATTCCCAAACCACTCTGCAACTTGATCCAAAGCTTGATGAGAGGAAAAGATGGGGGATTTTTCCAAGCATAACCTCTTGCCTTGGATTATAATCCCTGTGTGCATGTTCAACTTTGGCCGTACCATCTCCTCTCAGGGAGTGTTATAACATGTGCTTTATAGGTGAGCAAATTTCTGAGTGTTTCTTAGGACTGGGCCTGCAAGCACTTGCAAATCTTAGCTGGGACTCCCTGAGCCCTTCCCTCTCTGCACTCCCTTTGCTCTCACGGTGGCTGTGATGAGATGACCATGTAAACTAAGCAGTGTGAATGGGGAGACTTTTTTCTATACCTTTCCAACTGAGCAGCTCCACACAGGAGCATGCTGAATTCAAGTGAAGGCAATGAAGGGTGTCTGAGGACTTTTGTTTAAAAAATATTATTATGTTTATTTCTCTGGCATTGCTGTTTCTCTTGGGAAGAGCAAGCCTCTGTGTGCAATTACATTTGCTGATCTTTCTGAAGGATATTTTAATAATACTTCAAAGAAGGAGAACTCCCCAGACAGCCCACTCATTTGCCCTTTTGAATCTATTTAGGTTAAAATTTTGCCATCCCCAGCACTGAGGAAAGGGCTGCTGATGCAGCAGGGACTGTAGGTAGTCTGCCTTCCCTTGGGGAAGGAGATCCCACCAGCTGTGCATAAATACTGGCCCTCTTTGCTTGGTGAGAGCTAGTCTGGGTAGTCATGATATTTTGGGGGTTTTAATCTTGTTCTTCTAGCTGCAAGGACCAAGAAAGCTGGGAAATTGAGCCAGCTTGTAGCACGCAGGTACAGGCAGCATGATGGAGTCTGCACTGATCTCATAGGAACCAGCACGTGTTCTTTCAAGAGCCTCAGTTTCCTAGATGAAGGCAGCATCTCTTGCACCTTTCAGACTTTAAAGCAGCTCACAGAGAGGATGCCAAGGTCTGATCTCTGTGTGCCACTCTTCTGCCTCTGCCACAGCATCCGAGGCTTGCTTTGTCACAGCTGAGTGCACGAATTTTTATCTCGGCTGTGCAGGTGTGGCAATTAAGGCCAGGTTGCTGGGAATGAAGCACTTTCAGAGCAGTATGCACAGTTAATCCCATCCTCCCCAGGGCAGAGATAGTACAGCAACTTAGTAAACTAAAGGAAAAAAAATCCATTTATACATACGGCTTCCTATAGAAGTAAGGCTATTGTGATTTTTCTTGGTGATATCTGTCTCCCATCTCTTCTCTCCATCATCTCTCTAATCTTTTATATAGTCTCCACCAGATTTAACAGTAGGTGAGAGAACTCAAAGGTGATATGTTCAAAAAGGATTTTCCCCCCCCCTCAAAGAGACGGGCCATGTAGAGGAGGCATTGCAGGAGTGGTCATCAATGAAACAACTGAAATGTGAGGTTAAGCCTTATTAGACATTAGAGAATCCTCAGATGAGAGATGAAGCCTGTTAGGAAGGTATTTGGACTCCTACATTAAGTGTTATTAGGGGTTTTTTTTACCCCTCTTTACGCTTTTTGGCGTCATGACTCTGTTTCGTGCAGCTGAGAAGAGGTTGGAAAAGGAGCACCAGGGGACTCAGTGCCTTGGGAGCAGCCTCAGTAACTGGATTTTCCTGTCGTTTGCTCAGCAGGTGGAAAAGCAATGGCAAACCATGAAAACAGCACATATAAATAACATTTGAAAATTAATCATTCCATTTCCTGCAAGTGATAAGAAAATTTGCCTTGTCTGTGAGTAATTTGCAGTCATTCATGGCAATTTCTAATATTTAAATATCAAGTAAATTAATTATCCGACATTAATTCTAGTTAACTGATTTACTGTAATTGCAATGACTAAATAAATCAATTACTTTTTTAAAAAAACAAAACCCAGACAAACACAGTAAATCAATTACTTACTGTTTAATGGGGATTACTTGATGTTACAGAAAACAACAGAGGAACAAATCCTTTTATGACATCAGCAAAATTCAATCACTGTCTGGGGAATGGGATATCAGCGCAACATTACAGCTTTATTTAACTCACACAATAACATAATGAAATAGTGAGAATGCATAGGAGCTGTGAGCCCAGCTGGACCACCACTCACCATGCAGCAAGCAGCTGGAACGTGGTCTTCTGAAACATCTCAGAAGCAGGAAACACCATATTTGGTGAATAGCACTTGTGCCAGGTAAGTTGTGACAACAGACAGCATTAATGGATGCCTGGCTCAATGCCACCTGTGCTAAAAAAACACATCCAGTGGTAGAAACCATGGAAAAAAGATATTGAAGAATTGCTATGGCTGTGGATAGAAGTTACTGATAGCCCATGCCTTGGATGTGGTGTGCCACAAAGATGATGAAGGGAGTGGAACATCTCCCTTATGAGGAAAGGCTGAAGGAGCTGGGTCTCTTTAGCTCGGAGAAGAGGAGGCTGAGGGGTGACCTCATTAATGTTTAGAAATATGTCAAGGGGGAGGGTCGGGAGGACGGAGCCAGGCTCTTCTCAGTGATGTCCAATGACAGGACAAGGGGCAATGGGTACAAGCTGGAACATAGGAGGGTCCACAAAAACATGAGGAAAAACTTTTTCCCTGTGAGGGTGACAGAGCCCTGGCCAAGGCTGCCCCAGGGGGTTGTGGAGTGTCCTTCTCTGGAGATATTCAAACCCCGCCTGGACGCGTTCCTGTGTGACCTACTGTAGGTGATCCTGCTCTGGCAGAGGGGCTGGACTAGATGAGCTTTCGAGGTCCCTTCCAACCCCTGACATTCTGTGATTCTGGGATTCTGTGTGCAGCTCCTATCTGCTGCTCCTCTTTGGAAGGTCTACTAGGAGACAATTCCACAGACACCAGTGGGAATGGCCAGGGTCTGTCATGGTGTGAGGAAGTCGTGGGTGAGCAGACTAGGACTGTTTGGCTTGGAAATATGGTGACTGAGAACGTTTACATGTGTGTAAGGGACAACTGGAGAAGAAAGGGTTACATGGAGGGTTGCTAAATGCAGAAGATGACCTGTGCCCAGGACACTCCGGCTGAAATCGTCTGGAGGCTAGAGCAGTGCCCAGGGAGGTATCATCCAGCCTGGCAGAGCACCTTAGCCAAAGCCGGTGTATCTCCTCCCCATCCCATGCAGTGGTGCTTGAGACATGGCCTGATTTTCCACTGGCCTGAACATCACCAAGGCAATAACCCCAGCAATAATCTGCTGACAAGAGGCCGGACCCGCACCCCACGTGTCATGCTGGTCATCAGGAGCCCTCGCACCCATGTATGCAATCACAATAACTGCTGAGTTCTTCACGGCAATTTCCCTTCAGAGGACGTGCTCAATTTGCATCTCTATCCAGCCAGAGACTTTCTCATGACTTGGAGGAATTTAATTACCTTCCGGAGCTCAAATTATGTCTGATGAGCTTTAAATTGGGCAGCAGCTTCATTATTAGTCATGAGAAGGTAGAGAGGCAGATGAATGGTGCTGTGCAGTGTGCAAACCCTGTCTCATTAGGAAAGTGAGGTTAGAGCTCACTAGAGCCCAGTTAAATAGGCATGTTACTATTTCTAGTCTTTTGTCCACTCTTCTCATTACTCTTACAACAGGCTTTTAAGTTTGTTTGCTTGAGATGCTGAAAAAACAGACTAGAATCAAAATTTATGCTTAAAACAAAATTCCTCATGGGAAAAAAAGAACATTTTTAATAGAGGAAAAACTTATGTCCCATGCATGTGTGACATTAGGGTACTGCTCCCAGTGATGATGTCACTGTCTTTTGACCTGGCAGACCCCTTTAGGCAGCTTCTGCCTGCTCTGACTGACCCAGCAGGTCAGTAGGAGTGAGATCAGCTTTCCCCCTCAGCACCTGAGTGAGGGAGACCCCAATCTGAGGGTTTCCTCCAAGTGAGCTGCCTGAAATGCTGGTACAAAATGTGCCCAGTGGGGATCTGCTGTCCCCTGAATTTAATTCCAGCCCTAAACTGCTCCTGGCCATGCAACCCACAGGCTATTTTCCCAGTGATGGAGTCCCTGACAGATGCGGGTGGCTTTTTGTAGGGAGGAAGCTGCTGCTGCTCCTGACGCGAGGGCTGGGTCTACCCAACGTTGAGTCTCTCCTCCAAAGCACTGGGGCTCAGGGTGAGTCCCTAAAGGAACAGTGGCTGGACTCAATGATCATGAAGTTCTTTTCCAAAAGAAACAATTCTATGATTCTAAGAAGTAGAAGGCTTTAAAAAACCATGTTGATTCACCATCTTTTTTTTTATGCAAGGCTATTAAACCATTTTGGCTGAAGCCTTCTGGAAGGCTACTTCCTGAAGAAGAAAGCTAGCCATCCAGCATTTACCCAGGTTATAAAACATTGGAAAGAACCACAAGCACTTGGAATATCTAGTCCCACAACGAGAAGCACCATGTTGCTTTGCCAGTGGGCAGTGTTACCAGGGACACGAGTGTCACAGCGACACACAACAGATCCGTGTGCTTGTGCTGAGAGGGAACATCTCAGTCCTGCCCTGAGAAATGTGAGCTGGAGCATCCTCTACAGGCAAGGCTGGGAAGAAAGTTGGAGGCAGAGGGTGGAATTGATGTTGAACTAAGGAGGTATGAGGGGCTTCTCCATGTCCATCCTTCCACCTAGCCAGAAAGGGAAAGGGCACTCCCCAGTCCCTGACTGCAGATGGATGGATAACTGTAGTGATTAACACCTTGAACTTGGCTTTATTTTTAATGCAGCCTGGCAGGATCTCTCATTGGGAGCGATAGGTTCTCCCTGAGTGTGAGACCTTTCCCAGGAAGCAGCATTTACTCTTGCCACCCTTACTGAAGTACTGTCAGAAGTTATTGCATTACAATTGCTAAGCATTTAATGTGCCTCAGCTGAGTCCCTGATTGCGTCAATTAACGACAAATCAACTGAGGAGCCAATTTAGGTTTGAAATAGAGAGACTTAATGAGATGTCTGGTTGCCTTTTTTTTTAAGGAAAAAAAACAAAGAGGAAGTACTACACCTGAAAGGTGAAAGTTAATGCAGAAGTTTATTATTGTTTTGGTTTTTGTCTTACAACAGTCCCTTTCACAGTGATGTTAGGTCTTGTCCATGCGGTTAGAGGCCCTGCTACAAAGAGTTTAACTTTGATGCAATCCACTGGGACAATTCTTATTTTGCAGAAATTAAGGCCTAAATCCAACTACAGAACATGCAGCATGCTGGGACATAAAAGCACTGAGGATGGCAAAGTTCTCCAATATTATGGTAACAGCAACTATAAATTAGTACATCCTAAAATCTCTTTGGGCTGGTTAAACCATGAGCAGATTTGGCAGCAGCTTGTCCTGTCATTGCTGGTGGCAGGTCCTAGCTCTGTGCTCAGGCATGGTTCACTTGGACAAGTCCTATACTTTAATGGTAAGGATGTGACAGTTTAATAAGCTTTTTCTGTTCCTGACAAATACCACTGATCGTGAGATACAAGCAGTGGTGCTGATGGAAGGAGTTCATCTCCCATCTCACCTGCTGAATGCCTTTGGAAGGCTTCATTACCATGCAAATGGAGATTGCACACAGCCTAATAAAAATACATTTGTCAGGCTGCACACATTTATAGCATCAAATGTTACCATAACTAGGATTTATAGAGCAAATGAATTTCATCTGGGGCTGGTTAGACTCGGCCCACCACTGGAAACAGTAAGGGTTAATTACACTTCAGTAATTCTGACATCTTTCTGGTGAACAATTTGTCTCTTATTGGCCCCAAAATAGTGCTATGATATTAGGAAAGTTTTGACCTTGAAGTGATGGAGGAGGGTTTTGATAAAGGAACCACAAAACTGACAGATTGGAAGGCAATCTACATGGGTACCAAGTAGCAATGAATGCAGCCAAGTGAAGGGGAAAGTGATCATCCGACAACCATAGTTTTGGAAGGGATCAAGTTGTTGTATGACTTACATTGGAGCAAGCCTCCAAGGACACGCCTGTGACAACACAGGCATTGAGATTAAAGACCTAAAGGATGCTATTGCTCTGCCCCGCTATAGGAAAGCAGCAGGGGACCCAGGGACACTCCTCCCAGGTTGTGGAGTGTAATGATATGGCCACCAAACTGGAAGCCCGGGAGCAAGTGGATGCATAGCTTGAGCTACAGAGTGGATTTTCTGCCTGTAGGAAGAGGAAGTAACTGCACTAAATATATAATGTTGTGCTTTACTTCCTCCCTTTGGGGAGCCCACCTCTAGGTGGAACTAGCCATGCTTTACCCAGAGTTTCTGAAGAAAGAAGTCATCCTGCTTTGCCAGAGGCACCTCATACACAAGGTTGTCCAGATAAAAGTGGGTTGTTCTCTTTATGGCTCTGGTGGTATAACAGCACCTCCATAGAGTGATTCACTCCAGGCTCCAGAGGTGTTTGTTCCTCTCCAAAATCTGCAAAGGGACTCTGGGTGAGACAACTCCAGCCAGGCATGGCACAATCAGATAGAGAAAGTTACACAGAATGATAAGGCTTCTTCAAGTAATGGAGTACATACAGCCCTCTTGAGCAGCATCAGTGGGAAGGAGTGGAGACTCATGCCCAGATGAGGTCCATCCTAGGAGCCAATTGGGTAGGGAAACAACATACGGTTTTGTTCACAAATGCCTGTCACAGAAGATACATCTGCTTTTTGTGTCACTTAAAATTAGATGGGCAGATCTCCCATATGTCCTGATTCTCACTAGAGCTACTCGGTTTTATGAAATAGTCCTAAACTAGCAAGAGGACAGCTATAGATACACTGTTTCATCTACATCAGTCAGCTTCTTTGTTAGATGGATGATTACAGGCAAATAATTTATTGATATATTAAAATTGACATGTGCATAATGCAAGGCATTTGCCAATCCCCATATATTGTATTTATTGAGGCAATACTGGCAAAAAAGTCAGGGACAATGAGTCTGGGCCTGATTAACTTTGCAAAGGCCCTCAAGGGAGAAAGACAAAAGCTATTTCCCATGAAGACTATCTTGCTGAAAAATGACAGACCCAAATGTTCGAAAACACCATCTGGTGGGTAGTTAGTTACCCACTGACTGGTGGGTAGTTAGGGGCTGGAATAATTGAAGAAATGAGCATACTTGCATGGATAATTTCAGCTTTTTCTGGAGAACTGAAGCCTGGTAGTTTTGTGGGTTTTTTCAGTGACTCTTTATGAAAAGAAAGTGCACAATAATTCATTTTGAAGAAGAGCAAATATTTTCTGAAAAACTGCTGCAACAAAACATCTCATCTTGTGGTGGCAGATACCCAGGAAGAAATAATCCATTTCTGCCTGAATTCCTTTGCACTTATCTTTATTGAAGTTATCTACACTGATCTTCTAATCCAGCCTCTGCTAATCCTGTCCTCCAAAGCTCTTGGTACTGTTCTCAACACAGAGTCATCCACAAGTTTTATGAGTGCCATATTTCCCTCTTTGCTTAAGAGAATGTCATACAAGACAATGTCATACTCTTAATAAATTCCAGATATATCACATCTGCTACCTCCTCTTTATTCACTTGGCTGGTTACTCTGACAAGGAATGAAATTAGAAATGGTTTGAGAAAGTCAGTTCTTGAATAATCTATGCTGTCTGATTTTATCAGCTTATTATTCCCTAGATGACTGCAAAGAGATGGTTGAATAATTCTCTCTTCTGTCTTTCTGGGTATTATTACTCCCATTTTCTGGGTTCTTCTTTCTCTGTTGAAAGATGAACTACTCTGCTTGTCCCCTTCAATTCCCCAGGTACAGGTAGTTTTCAGAGATAACCCCTAAAGATCTAGGGATCTCCTCATCTGACTGCTAAGTGCAGGAAGGAGAACTTCAGCTGTTCCTCAGGATGTCATCCCTTTTCTAAATAGTTGTTGTCCAGGTCTTTTCCTACTTTGGTCTGCAGTGCTAATTCTTTTTTTAAATACAATAACATGGAGGTCATAGTCTACCTTTCTCTGAGGAGGTGGAAGGAATCAAAGCTCTCCATGACACACTAGATATTCTCAGCTCTTATTTTTCATTAACTAATAAGCCCATAGGCTTCTTTGTCTTACTTCTAATTCTAGCAGATTTTTAAACACTGTTCAAGTTCCCATTTGTGCTCCTTGTCATCTGTAGCCTGTCTCTCTGTATTTCTGCATGCTTGTGCTCCTCCTTCATTGTGACTCTTTTTTCTTCTTGTGTGACTATGGGAGACTCTCTGATTTGCAAGCCACAAAAAGCCTTTTTGTGTAGCCATCTCAACCAGGCCAAGTCCAATAGCTTACTCAAAATGACTCCTCTACCTGCCTACGGGACTGTATTCTCTTCTGTAAGACAAGCTAAGTAAAAGGCTGTGTGTTTGGATCCAGGTGGTGATGGCTGCTCAAACCAAACTAAGGCTTTGGGTCTCAAGCAAGTATAAGGTTTTGCTTACTGCTATGGAGAAAGTTCTTTGGCTTCAGGGGATTTCCTGGGTTTGTGGGAATGAGCATGATATCCCACACCATGAGAGCCAGTACATCCCTTTGGGCAGGACTCAGTTTCCTAAACATGGATTTCCAGGGATGTTCTCTGGTATACGTTGTCGATAAATCTCATGTCCACTAGCCACATGGGGATGCACTGGTTATCCCAAGACACCTCAAATGCCACCAGACATCTGTATTCAGGGATCGGAATTATTCTTTCCTACCCTTTCAACTAATCCATTCAGAAAGGACATACCAGAGAAGATTGATCCATCACTGGCAAAAGGAGTGACCAGGGTACTGCAAACAACTTGCTTATCTGCTAATGACTTGAGCATGAAGAGGTCTAAAACCTGTGATGAGTTGAAGTCACGTTTCCTTTTTAAGCATTCCATGGGTCCGTTAAAGACGTGATTGAAGGAGTTATGGTAGAGGCGGGGAAGAGGAGCCAGAACTGCTGACAGTTGTAGCTACGGAAAACTGGTTTATATAAGCCCAGAAGCTTGACGGATAATGGCCCAGCAAAATTTCCTGCTTACTTGTCAAACATAAGCAATGTCTAATATTTTAGAAGTTAGTATTTTATCCTAGCAACACATACACACCTTTTTACAAAGGTCTGAAGCATCATCTCTACTTGGTTTCTGGTTTGTGATTCCAACCACATCACATTAAATGCAGAGATGCACACTGATCAGAAGTGCTCCCAGAGCTATAATGTAAGTCCAGAGTTCTGCCACAATATGGCTTGTGGGTTAATTTTTGCTTGCCAAATGCTTTTAAGTCTTTAGAACTTATCCTGTCAATTTTCAGCTGTGATCATAAGGGTAGAAATCTACAAAATCATAAAACTTGTTATTGCTTTCTAATATAATGGCTCCAAAGCAAGGGTCATAAAGGAAAAAAAGTACATTGGCAGAATGAGCAGCTTCATTGATGCATTGCTGGTGGTACCCATGGAGCTACCCCAACAAACAGAGACTTTTCATGTCAACTAACAAGAGCCAAAGGTCCCAGAAGTGATGGTCCCTGCAGCTCATCACCTCTCCTTCAGGCACGAGGATGAGTCGTGTTAGTCTTATATTTTCTGCTACACAACAAGACCATCCATGTTCTTCCACTGGCCAGACTAATCAAGCAGGGGCGGTTTTCCCACAAGCAGTGAGAACATCAAGCTGCGGTGCTGGGGGCTAGTCTCAGCAGAACCTGCAGGGGAACAGGATCTGCTGGGAAATCTGGGAATAAAAGTGAGGCACTAAGGAGATCAGAGCAGACCATGCTAGATGAGCACTGAATCTTCTGCTGTCAAGATGCTGTTTCTGTGTTGTGCAAGTCTAGAGTAATGTTGTGGCAGTTACTCAGTGTCCCCATGCAGGAGATGGGAATCAGTGACTGATGGACCCCTGGTGCTTTGCTGGACGCTCCCGCTGTCCTGAGCTCTCTGCCTTTGACATGTTAATCTACATGTCAATTCACTGTCAATAATGTGTATTTGCTGACTGTTCACTATCTGCTCTGCCTCTGTTCACTGCCACTACTTTTGTGTTGTAAGCAGCGAGGAGATCCTTTCAGGGAAGGGTTGTCTTTCCATCCACATTGGGAAAATGATTCCCAGCTATTAACTTCAATTCCAGAGCATCTCTGGTCCGCCTGATATTTTCACGACTTTTAAATTCACCTGCCACAAACACAACCATGCCCAAGACTTGCCAATACACATATTCACCTTGAATCCCTGGGCTGGGTCAAGCATCAGCCGTGCTAGTTCTGCTTGTGGGGATTTATGCATGTCAGGGATCTGACTCTGACACTTGAAGAGACCGTGCCACAGTGACTTTCCGAAGGCAGCCTGGATTATGGACTGTGCCATCCCTCTCCAGCTGTTTGTGTCATTCATTGAAGAAAGAGAATTACCTCAAAGGACTTGTAAAGGTGCTATCATGATATCGTTTTTAGCAGTTGTAACCTTTGCTGGCTGCATTATGAGACGTGCCCAAGCTTCACTGTTGAACTGTTCCAGATTACTCACCACAGCAACGCATGGGCCAAACCAAAAAGCTACAGTACCCTGGGGAAATGCATTAGAAATAAAGCAATTTTAGAAAGCCTGCATGAATGCTGTCTGCAAGTAAAAAAAAAAAAAAAGACCTAGATGAAGATTTTTGTCTATGTTTTCAAAGACATTACAAACTTGCCAAACTTCTCTTTAATAATTCTGAGTATTTCATGCATCACAGACTTGAAACATCAAGAGATGTCCCATCCTTTTAATTATTGTGTCTCTTCCTTTCAAGGAGACATCACTATGGAAAAAAAAAATATGAGGAAAGAAAGGGAAATAATGCATATCATTATAATAGGGAGAAAAAAAATAGGTAATACTCAAAAGGCAAACAAGGTTATTGTGATCTGAAAGTCAGGAAAGGAATAATTTCAGCACCAATAAAGTTGTCATCATAAAAGCATTTTGTAGAAAGGGCTGTGATGCAGAAGTATATATAAAATCTGATTTGAGAAATTAATATATATAGGAAGGGCAGCAAATTCTGCACGCATCCATCACGTGCAGATAGATTTTTATCATCATGCCTTTGTGTGTTTAAAATATTTGTGGAAAATAATTTACCCATTGTTTCATATTGTCTGCTAAATAGGATGTTTCAAATCAGAGCCTGGTGCCAAGTTGTTTGATAGTGATTTGTGAGAGGAAAAATTCTCTCTGTACTGACAAGATCCTTACTTGAGAAATAAAGCAAGAAAGCATTTATGGAAAGCTATCTTATGGTTTTGATAATAATGCTAACAGGAGAGACGCTGTAGCTGGTTTGGGTGGTTTTTTTACTCTTATGGACTACCGATAACCAACTTAGGGTTTTCTCTCCTCTTGTGCAATATTTTAGGTTAGTTGCTTGGTGCTTTGAGAGGGTTTTTTTTACTTGTTTTATTTTGCAGACTCGTTGTGAAAGCTGAGAGTACTGGAGAAGTCAAGCTGAGCGTGTGACATTCCTAGTTCAATGTGACTGGCCACCCAAACCGTATCACCCAGTCCATCTCCTTTCAATTTTTATCTAATAACTCTTAGAAAAAACCCAAGACTTTTCTTGGCTACATCTCCACAGATAGCCTTGAAACACAGAGGTTCAAATATTGCATCTGGACAACAGATTTTGTGTCCAGACCTGACTTCTTCATGTGTATGAAGACCATTCCAGGAAGCTGGGGATATTCTAGAATTAAAAATTTTTTCCACTCTCTGTCTTTAACCAAAAGCATGATAAATATTCCCAAGGGCCTTTTGAGAGCAGCAGAGATCACACAAATACAGAATTTTATAAGGTAAGTACATTTACAAGCCAGATAACTCCCTGCATGTGAGAATCAGAGACTATTTGCTCGCAGGTATTTAAAAGTAGCAAAACATGACCTGAAGAGGTTTCTCCTCAGGACCCAAATCCTGACCACTTTTTTTACAGTATTTGTGTTCTTAAATGTGGAGATAAGGCAACTTGAGGACCTTTTCGAAGCTGACTAGGCTGTCCTGAAAACTTTTATCACCTTGTTCAGACGTGAACTGCTTTCTACACCTTCGCTTAAAATAACTACATCCGTAATCTCATTGTACTGCCTCCCCTCTCCCAAGGGTCCATGGCATAGACAGGGACCCTGTCACAGCAGAGCATTGCGCTTTGGTCTGCCAAAGATCAGAGTCTGGAACAGCAGAGAATTACACTCAGCTCTCTCAAGTCCCAGTACTTCACCTATTATTTTAAGAAAATCATCCCCAGAGGTATTAAATAACCACAAAGTGCTGCTGCAGCAGAGATAAAGATTTACTAATAATGTTAAACTAACACATCTCTTTTTTTTTTTATTCTTTTGCAAGGCAGCATTGGCACAGAGCTCTGCTATGAACCAAAGATATATCTCAAGCTCTCATAAAAGTAAAACTAAGAACATTTCCGTTGCCAGACCCGATGTCAGCAGACATAGCCTGTTGATGTCAATGGACACACAAAGCTTAACAGACTGAGAACTGGCCTTATCTTACCTAATGTTTCAAACAACCTTTTCAGAGGTCCCCAGGTGTTCAACCTGAATCTAGCAGCTCTCAGGTTGAGGAGAAAAAAGGTTGGGTTTTTTTTAGCAAATCCCAAAAGTGGATCCAATTTGTAGAATATGTCAAACTGGAAATTCATGTGAATGGGTGCAAATAATGTCGGCACCTCATTGAGGTTTTCCTCTCATGTAGCTGCCATCCATGGGAATTTCACGTGTTTCTGGCAAGGGGACAGAATTTGTCACCTGTGATTTGTGAATGAACGTGACATTCCTTTGGTCCTTTTCACATCTTTCTTTACAAGTGGGCAGTTTTGCATCTGCCTGGCTCTGGGCAGCATTACCAGTCATTCAAGGAGAGGAATAGGACAGATCAGGTGAGGGATTGTGTGATCTCCAGTGAAAAGGGGTCAGCACTTACTGGGAAATGTTAGAGGGAGAACACAAAGAGTGTAAGGTGGAAATGAAAAAGAGAAATTAAATCTATGAATCTTGCAAGCTAGAGAGCTCCCGGATAAGTCCTATCTGAAAGAGGTTTTCAGAAGGAGCTTTTGAACCACTTAGGAAGTACAAGAAACCCTGGCAACATTATATTCCTGTGCCATGATGTGAGCAAACACTATTAAATAGAGCACCATCACAACAAGGGCAAAATGAGATGGAGAGAGCCCAGAAGATGAAGGAGCAGAAAATGAGAGTTTCCTTGGAATGTGGAGATGTCCTCTCCCAGTAACGTCTCCTTTCTTCCAGGGGAGGAGAAGGCTGCTTATGAACCTGACCTGTGTCTTTCCCAGCAGTGCCAGCATTTGCTGAGACTTTCCTTGTTGAAGATGACTCCCAGGATGAGAGAAATTGGCAGGAAAGGAGATTCACTCAGCTCAGGGAATCTAGAACGATCCTTAAAGATGCCGTGAGTGGTCCAAGTAATACTGAACCTCCCAGGCTACTGTCAGCCTCAAGCAATGCAGAAAAAAGAGGATACAGCATTAAGCTACAACATAATTAGAGGATACAAATAAGATTAGTACCAGCAACTACGGCTTTATGGAAAATAGGTCTTGACATAGAAATGATCTTTCTTCTTCTTATGGGTGAAGCAGAAGGAAGGAACCACATATGAACTAAGAATATTTGTAAGATGATGAACTGGCACATCTTAGAAGGACTTGATGTTGGAAGGTCATCAAATAGGAATTTAGCTGATACCAGTCTGATGCTCAAGACACTTTTATATTCTCACTAAAGCTTTTAAAGTAACTGTGAAATCACTGCTGGTGATGTTGGCCATGTTCTTGCTGGTGACATGATTGTAAAGAACAAAAACGGCAGGGAACAGTTCTGCAACAATCTGGATGATACAAAAAATAATGTCTTTGTAATGCATGGAAGTGTTATTCCTTCAGAGAAAAGGAACATTTTTCTTGCCATCAGTAGACCCCATGTCCTGAAAACCATAAGCTGGTTGGGGATGTAGTGTCAGTCTGAGTGTGGAGGCAAAGAGCTCATGGGACAAGGACGTGGTATGTGAGTTGTGTATATCTTAAATATATACAATTTCTGCCTGACTTGATGTATCTTGGGCACTTCCAAGGTGTTTTTCCCCCAAAGTAGCCACTATCAGCCTCCATCAGAGTCATTGGCAAGGATCAGTCAGATGGTGTTTCCACCACCTGCGGTAATTGTGGTGAAGGAACAGCAAGATCAAGAAAACTTATTTTATACAAATCTGTCCCCTGCAACGGGGACACTGTTGCCTCACAGAGGCTGGGATGATCCTTTCAGCACCGTATTTTCTTCCCTCTACTCATCTGTCTATATTAGTGGTACGTGACTGAATTAAGCATTTTTGTGCCTTTCATATCAAGCCAACTTGGGACAAAACATTGGAAAAGTTTCATGGGAGGGAAAATGACATGATAACAGCTGCTGACAGATATACAAGTATTTCCTTGGGAAAACAGGGAAAAAATCTCATGTTGGGTGTTCTGTGTTTTGTTCTTGATACATACAATAAAATATGAGATTTTTGTTTTGGTCTGATTGGGTTTTAGTCATGTTAGTGAGATCCTAGTGGTACACTATAAAATAATTAAAAATAATTAAGGTAATTATAAACACTATATAATATGACATATGCAATATGCTTTTAAATGGTTGCCTGGTTATATTAGGATTTTAAAGTGAAGGTTTTTACAGGCAGAAGGCAAAGAGAGAACATTTTCAAAATACCCTGGGTGGGATTAGGAGATGGTAAGGAATGGTAAGTAATCCGTGACAGCATGGCAGGTCTGAGAAGCATTTCCCAGGGTGCTCCAAGGCTGCTCTCCTTCCAGATACCGACCTTAAAAGTAGATGCAATTGAACACCTACTCATCTACTTCTGCTGCCTCAGGTGCATGCTTCAGCTCCTGCCAAAACCCTTGCTTCCCAGCCACTCATCCTCCTGCAGTCTATCTAAGAGCAACGTGTCTGTGCATGCCAGGAACTATGTGTCAGGGCTCCTCTGGCATAGATACCTTTGCAGATTCATCTCTCTCCTTATGTCTGACAGCTATTTAAATGAAGACCGCAAACGCATTCAGATGCTGCCTGCTGCAGCCAAGTGTTTTATGGCTTTACTTAAGGCTTGCAGTAAATTACTGCCCGCAGCATTGTGGGGAGGCAAGGGAGGTGCTAGTGAAAAAGAAATTCAATTTCCATGCCAGACGATTTTTCTTGATATCTACATTTGCCTGTATGCTTTCCAAAGGATAGAATCCCAATGTCATTGCAGCTGTTGTCATTCACTTTGCAGAGTGCTTGAAGGTTCCACACAGTTGACTCACTATTCTGCTTCCAAGGACATGGAAACACTCCAAAAAAAGAGGGACCTTTAAAGACAAATTACTACAAACCGAAACCTCTGCTTTCTTGCTTGCCCAGCTTTGGCACCTTGACAGTGGCATTTAGCCCAATGTGCTACTAAACTGACATTTTTCACAGTGCTGTTCTCATTCAGTCATGTTCAGTGGCAGGAAGCAAAGCCTACTGCTCTCTGAAGCCTTCCACATCCTAAAACTCCATTGCTAGTCACACATTTTGTACCCAGAAAAGCACTGTTGTGGAAGGTTGTGGAAGTCTTGTGTTGTTTTCCCCTTCATGCTATCTCCTTGATTTCCCATGAAGTGCTAGGAAGTGCTGAGTACTTCTCTTGCCTGTCTGACTCCTCAGTCTTTGCTCATGGCTTACCCCAAGCATGCTGGTAGCTAGTGATGGGTGAATTTTGCTCTGGCCCAGACTCTCTAAGCAGAGCTTTGCATCTCAGACAGTTACTTTACTCCTCCCATTGCTATGCTCTGTGCCATTACATTTTCCTTATCTGAAAACCACCAGCGATGTATCCTCAGGTCTATCATTCCAGTTAATTTGTGACTCCTTTTAGTCCTCTGAGATGTTTCCAAATCAAGGAGAAAGGGACCGAGTCGGTGAGAGGACACTCAGGCACACTGCTCTCTGGACGTGTCCCTTGGTTGAAGCATGCTTTGAAATGTCTTATTCTCCAACAGAAAACTGGAAAAATCAGCACTGAAGGGATGGCTGTTCACCAAAGGAATAAACAACACCTTGTGCAGAGCTTGTCTCCATATTAGGGCCAGCTACCTTCTCCTGGCAAGTCACGTTGTGCTTTAGCCCCACCTGCAATCCACCTGCAGTTACCTTCTCTGTGGCATCACCACAAGGTGCCAGGGTGTAAGTCATCATTGTTAACACCTAAACATGATGCATCTGATCTAAACCAACCTTCTAGGTTTTCCCAGAGTCCAGCTAAGAGAAAAAGGTGCACCCAAAGAGTATTCAGCCTAGTTTTGCACATATTTTCTATATATATATATTTTTTTTTTAAGGATGTTTTTCAACAAGGCTGCACTAGACATTGCAAATTTTACCATGGATGACACTCGCTATGAGGGATGGGAGTGTGAGAGGGAAAACACCTCCTAGGTTACCAGGACATGGGCATAACTTACACTGAACAGGAAAGTCTGGTGTGTCGGGCATGAGACAAAATGGTTGGGCTGGGAATAGGGTCGGAGAATTTCTGTGTTAGACCCTCCTTCACTGACGGAGCTATAGATTGCAGTTTATTCTCCACCTCCATCTCAAGAAGAGAAAGCAAAATCTCTC
>NW_009699636.1:22637-33872 GCF_000703405.1 Apaloderma vittatum
TGCGGAGGTTGAGCATATTTTCACAGCAGCTGTTTCAGATGTTTGCACCTACTACAGCAGAGGTGGCAGTCCTAGAGCAGAGGTGGACCCTAAAGGAGAGAACGTGGGCACCTGCCTCCTTCAGGATGCCCGTGAGTCAGTGTGCTGGGGATCAAGCAGGAAAGGCATTACTATTTTCTTCCTCATCATAAGCACCAGTGATGCAGATAGCACAGCTCGCTTGCTGAAGGAACGAGTGAGGAAAACTATGCCCTAGGTCCAATCTCAGCAGCAACCTCATTCCCTTCAGCACCAAAACCTGCTACCTGGGTGCAAATTCCCTGCACTAGATAATTCTGCAGAAGCTGTGGAGCACTCTGTGCTCCACAAAACAGCCAATAGCTCTTCCTTGTTGTAGAAGTGCACGTGAGGGTGGATGTGCAAGTTGTTGCCTGGAGGTCACTGTCCAAAATCACACAGAATCACAGAATCACAGAATCACAGAATCACAGAATCACAGAATCACAGAATCACAGAATCACAGAATCACAGAATCACAGAATCACAGAATCACAGAATCACAGAATCACAGAATCACAGAATCACAGAATAACAGAGAAGGAGACTCCACAACCTCCCTGGGCAGCCTGTGCCAGGGCTCTGTCACCCTCACAGGGAAAAAGTTTTTCCTAATGTTTTTGTGGAACCTCCTATGTTCCAGCTTGTACCCATTGCCCCTTGTCCTGTCACTGGATGTCACTGAAAAGAGCCTGGCTCTGTCCTCCTGACACTCCACCTTGACGTATTTATGAACATTTATGAGGTCATCCCTCAGCCTCCTCTTCTCCAAGCTAAAGAGACCCAGCTCCTTCAGCCTTTCCTCACAAGGGAAATGTTCCACTCCCTTCATCATCTCTGTGGCTCTGCGCTGGACTCTCTCCAGCAGTTCCCTGTCTCTCTTGAGCTGAGGGGCACAGAACTGGACACAAGATTCCAGATGTGGCCTCAGCAGGGCAGAGCAGAGGGGAAAAAATGCTTAGTGATGAATGAAACCTCACAAAGAGGCAGAGGAGGAGACCCTGAGTAAAAGAAAGAAAACTGGAGCTGGTGGGAGACTGCAGCCTTTCAGCTACAAACCCCAGACCAAGCCAGCTTTTCCGAAATTTGTCTCAGCAGCTGGTTTCTACCAGCAGGTTAGCAGTGAAAGGCGTTGCTTGTCAGCTGTCACCACTGTTTCGCTGTTCTCTTTGCCTGAAGTGAGAGCTGAATGTGGCAGGCAGCTCAGGGAAGGAAAGAAGAGCCTGGTTTATTTATTCCACAGTTACCAGCCCCATGGCTGAAGGCCCTCCCCGAGTGACAAGATTAGCAGTTTCAGGTCACTGCCACCGTCACAAGCATCTGCTCTGACTAATAGCATAATGGTGTGGTCCTTTTACCTCTGGGTTCGCTCGGAGCTCCGAAGCTTTTTGTATTCAGTCTGTTACGAGTCGTATCATTTGCAGCAACTGTCAGAGGAAATGATGCTGAGATGTTCGCCTAAGAGGCCCGTGGGCTGGACCGTGCTCAACCTGCCATTGCCTTGCAGAGTCCACAGTCCTTGCACACCCCTCCAGCAGCCTCCACCCTGGTAAGCGCACACGCCAAAACACAGTTCAGTGTTGATTCAGCTCCTTTAAAATGCTTTTTGTCTGAGGAATGATCTCCACCAGTGTCGAGGCTTGGTTGCTGAGAGAGCTTTTTGAAAACTTGCTGGGGAGCTAGACTCCTCGTTTACACTGCTTTGCAGCCAGCTCTTTCCCCAGTGCCCATCAAGTGATGTTTTTTGCTCCAGATGGGATAGGTATAAGGCATCTCTCTCCCTTGTTTTCTTTCCTAAATGGACTTGTAGCATCTAGCCAAGGGTTTCAGTGTTGCTGCAGCCTCTCTCCCTATAGAGCCATCTCAGCCACTTCGCTCTGCATGGTTTCTCACTTGCACAAAGCATGGTAGGAGCATAATAACCTCAGAGACACCTACATCTATGTCACTTGGAGTGCCAGCTTGTAGGAATAGACAGCTAAACAGTGTCATTACACAAAGTGATGAAATATTCTTATTTTAGCGAGAAAGCAGGTTAAAAGGAAATGTTAGGAATTGCCAAGATTTTCAGACATCAAATATATCCTGAAGAAACCCAATTTATAAGAAAAGCTGAAAACTGGCTAGCTGAAAACCAGACCCTTTAAAGCACGTCACAATGCAAACCTCAAGACTCTTATCTGTATCATAAAACATTCTGGAACATCTTAGCAGAGGGCCACCTTCATAGGACATCCCACAGGAGATAGGGCAGACTGCAAAAGGCTTGAAGAGTAGGAGTGTAATTTCAAACACCAGAGATTCTGCCTGACTGATTTCTCTACCTGTAGCAGTAAGAAACACTAACTAAATTAACAGACTAACTACTTTTTTGTCGTGTAAGTTCAGTCTACCTTATTAATTATGGTTTCATTCGTTTGCTGCACGATTCTTGCTGGTCACTAGGTGTCACTAATAACGAATAAGAAAGAGGAAAGGCAAGGGCGGGGCGAGGGGTGAGAACTTCTTGGGGAGGGAAATTTTTGCAAATAGTGCTTGGGAGTGCCTGGGGCCAGACCACTGTTAGCGAAGGAGTGGCACTCTAGCACAAGCATAGCTTAAAGCCAAGCTTTAATTGGTGTTACGAGAGTGCCTTTGTTTTGTGATGGTGTCAAATGCACTCTGGTTTCAATGAACCAAGAGTCCTGGCTGGGATGTGCTTCTGAAGGAGGGATACCACTGCTTGTCCACTTCTGTAAGCAGAAGTGTTATTGTCAAGAGCGAAGAGCAGTGAAGGTCTTAGCTCTGATGTTTCTGTCTCTGTTGCCTGCCCTAGAAGCACTTCACACAAAACAGGTCTGGAGCCAAGGAGTTCTTTACAGTGTTGAGAATAAGACATGTATGAACATGTTTTCCTGTCCTCTAGGCCGTAAAATTAGTTCCCAGTGACAAACTGGCCAACTGTCATTGCCAGAGCCTTCCCAAAGTGACAAGGTGCCACACGTCACTTACCCATTTTTTCCAGTGCATGGAAGCCTTCTTTTCCCTATTTCCCACCACTGGAGGAAAAAGTGTGAACTTGAGCAAACCAGTGTAAAATGCTTATCCCCAGCTGCCAAGTCGCTCCACAGAGGTCTTCTCAGGAGTCCCTGGGACATGGGGACAAACAGCACACTGCCTGTCCCCCAAGGAGACCAGGACAGCGCTGTGTCATATGGAGTCATAAAAGACTCTGACATGCTTTAACTTCAGCATGAGCCAGCCTTGAGTATCCTTGATCTGACTTTTTGTAATACATATAAAAGTCTTGATGGCAGTGTATGATGCATCTTCTGACACAGTGCCCGTTGCTTTTGGAGGAGCAGCCATCAGACATCACATACTTGAAAGGACTTTGGGGAACTCACTGCTTGTTAGCTTAAGCCCAGGCCTTAGTGCTGATTTAATCCAATAAGCACAACTACCATCACACCATTAGTTTGATGAATAGATACAGCCGAAGCCTGAAGATGTGTTTAGCTCAGGAGGAAATCCATTAGGGAGTGAAGGTCGTCTAGCTTCCCCCTCATCCATATGTCAACTGCATCCAGCTCTGCTGTTCAGGGCACTTTCAAGTTACATTTCTTTCAGCCCTAGGCTGTGTCTTCACTGGGAATGTAGGTGAGTTGTGCCAGAAAGATAAACTTTCCCGGGGATGTAACTAGTCAAGCATAACCCTAGGTCCACATCCTGTGGTTAGATATTTGTGGATACCCTCGGGTCTGCTCATTTCCAGCCCGTTGTCTCAGTCTTATGTGCCCACTTGATTTGGTGGCTTATGGGGACCTAAGGATGGGCTGAACCTGCTCAGTGATGTGCAAAATGTTGGAGAGGCTTCTAGCAAGGGGTAAGGAGAGAAGACTCTCCCGTTCCCCCTCTCTCAGGGCAGCAGGAGGAACTCCAGCCATCAGCAAAGGGAGAGACAGAAAAACTGACAATTAGAAGTTGAGAAATTAAGCCGAGACTTTTGATTTGTAGATCTGAGTATACTGATTTTCTGACAATCTTTCCTGAAGAAGTTCTGATACATCCACAGGCTGGCAAGGTAACATCTGCATCCCCAGACAGGACAACTGGTAACCAGCTGTCTCCTTGTTTCTTTTCATTCCATGACTAGTTTTGTTGATTTGTGTTATTTCTTGGCAGAAATATCGGACAGATACCAGTGTTTTCAGCCAGTGATAAAATCCCAACATTTCAAAAGTCATTTTTGTTTTAAATCAAATTTCAACATAAAATGCTCTTCCCTCTCCTTCCTCCAGAAATAATGAGAATAATCAGATTGGATGGTCTTGACTACATCAAATAATTTTGTTTCAACAATACCTAAATGCTCCATTTCCATAAGGTACATACATCTTTCTCCTATAATAACAAAGCATTATGCCAGCAAATATTAAGAACATCACTGAAATATAATATTAAAATTAATATTTGTTATTATCCTAAAAGTTAGAGTGAAATTAATGGAAATGAGCAAGTTGAAAGAGGAATTTATTTACTTTAGCTCGGCAGGATGAGATGATTTAGCATTATCAAGAGAAAGCTAGTAAAATTTTTTTTTCCTATACTTTTTGTGTTCTAGACTGTGATTTTATCAAGACTTTTACACTTTTGAGAAGATGAAAGGGAAATGCCCTGTTCTGGAGGCAAACTGTTGTACTGGAAAAGCTCCATTAAATAAAACTTCTAAAAGTTCCTCAAAACCACCACTTCTCCTGCCCTGAGCCCTTCCCGCTCTCTGCTATAGCTCGTGTCTGTGTCACATCAAAAGCTCAGTGTCTAAGCAAGCGTGACTCTGCTGGGTGACCAGCGTGGCCTCTGCCCAGGTCCATTTTCACCCCAGTTACCCTGGAGGGGGGATGATGGGTTCAAGCCACCGACCACCCTCGTTACAGGGCAGCCACCTCCTGCAGTGGAAGAGAAGCCAGGAGGAAGGCAGAAGCAGTGGGGGATGATGGTTTCCACCACTACCAGCCTTTTGCCCAGTTAAGGCTCTTCCTGACATGTGGTATTAGAGTGTGATGCTGCTCAGGACACTTACATCTGACTGACAGTGGTGAGAAATTTGGGGTCACAGGCAGAACACAGGGCAGTGATCACAGAATCACAGAATCATCAAATCATAGAATCATAGAATTGCCAAGGTTGGAAGGGACTTTAAAGATTATCTAGTTCCAACCCCCCTGCCATGGGCAGAGACATCCCCCACTAGATCAGGCTGCCCAGAGCCCCATTCAGCCTGGCCTCAAAAACTTCCAGGGATGGAGCTTCCACCCCCTCTCTGGGCAACCTGTTCCAGGGTCTCACCACCCTCATGGGGAAGAACTTCTTCCTAACATCCAATCTGAACCGATCCATCTCTGGCTTCAATCCATTCCCCCTAGTCCTATCACTACCCGACATCCTAAAAAGCCCCTCACCAGCTTTCTTGTAGCCCCCTTGAGATACTGGAAGGCCACAATAAGGTCTCCTCGGAGCCTTCTTTTCTGCAGGTTGAACAGCCCCAACTATCTCAGTCTGTCTTCATCGGAGAGGTGCTCCAGCCCTCTGAGCATCCTCGTGGCCCTTCTCTGGACACGTTCCAGCACGTCCAGATCTTTCTTGTGCTGTGGGCTCCAGAACTGGATGCAGTACTCCAGGTGGGGTCTCACAAGAGTGGAGCAGAGGGGAAGAATCACCTCCCTCAACCTGCTGATCACGCACCTGTTGATGCAGCCCAGGACACAATTGTCTTTCTGGGCTGCAAGTGCCACTCATGGCTCACATTGAGCTTCTCGTCCACCAGTACCCCCAAGTCCTGGTCCATGTCTCCTTCCAGCTCCAGCCCACTGCACAGTCTCCTCCTTTGCTGTACAGCAATTTGAGCAGCTATATATGTGTGTCCTCTTTGTGATCCATGTACCAGAACTTTGCAAGCCAGGTTACGTTCACTCTATTCCTCTATGTGTGAATTCTTATAAGCTTCGATGAGGAGATAAATAGTGATTTTCAGCAATTATGAAGCTATGTAAGCAGAAAACTCATGGCTCCAAAACATACAGAGACACTTGCTAGGCTTCTCAATAATCCATGGACCAGTAAGGGGCTGACAAGCAATGCATCATTCTTCCTATCCGGAATGAATTGATTCTGTCACCAGCAAACTAAATGCAATCAGGCTCTTGACTTGATTCATAAATCGTACTTAAGTCACAGTTAGCAGTAAAGTGAGGTGAAGCGGATAAAAAGAAAAAAGTCTGGCAAAGGGATGGACCAACAAATAGTCTTCAATAAGGAAGGGAAATTGAAATATTTTATTTCAGTATGTGGAATACTCTCAAGTTTTCAGGACTCCATGGAGTAGGAATGTAGAGAGTTCTAACATGTTAATAAGATATATCCTGTATTTCTCCCATATATCCAGAGTGCCTGACCAAGCAATTGTTAGGGTGTCTAGGTTCTGGGGCCCTGTTAGGTCTGATCTGCTGAGAAAAAATCTTTAATTTTTTTAGCAGGGAAATCTGCTGGCTAGACAGACATTGCAACAAAAGCCCTTGCAAAAGACTCTCCACATGGGGGAAATCTACAGAGCGAGGATCCTGCTGTATGAGGAGAGACTGACTGCAGCCGTGCAGCAGTTCACCTCACGCAGATCTAAGTGTCCTTTCTCCTGAAAACTGTGTCTGAGAAGATGTTACCAGGGAGCTTGTCCTGGCAAGCTGTGCAGAGAAAGGGGAGAGTGTGGTAAAGGTTCCCTTCCACACTGACAGCAGTCAACAAGCAGTGTAGTCCTCTGGCTGGGAGCTGAGTCTCTCTATGAACTGGCATTAATAAAGAAGGTCTTTGCAATGGGTAAACACTAGGTGAGGGGAGAACGGTGTGGTAGAGAGAGGCAGACACACTCAGGTGCACTGAGGAAAGGTATCGAGGCTTCCTCTGCTGGGAACTGGAGCAGAAGGGTGGGCTTTTCCCCTCTTTGCTGTCAATGGGAACACTGACATTGAGTTTGCTCTTCATTCTTTGGCAGAGGTAGCCCTGGTGCAGGCCTTGCTTGTGGCTTGCAGCCCGCTGAGTGTGTCTCTGCTGCACTAGCTCAACTGTTGGGAGGAGAAGGAGGATGTCACCTGGCAAGCAAGGATGCTCTGGGGAATCTGATAACAGGAGGTGCCTTAAGTCAGGGGACTCAACCACATTCCTTTCTGAGCATGCTCAGTCAAGGCACAATCCGTGGAGACCTGCAGGGCAGCCAAGGCCTCCTTTGCTCTCCCCTCTGTTACTCTCAGGACTCTCTTTCCAGATGCAGACAGACTTTTTTATCCAGATGCTCACCCTACATCCTTGGGCACCAGTTCATCTCATGTTTGGTCTGTGTCATCAGCGTTCTTGAGCATTTGTTGACTCAAGCCAGCTTGCAGGATGAGGAGAAGACAAATTGCTTTGGTCTTGGCATGGCATCTTCCATTTGGGTGCATCTCCAGCTCTTTCTTGGCCTCTTCCCTTCTCTCTCTCTACATGCAAAGGAGATCTATAGTTCACAGCAGGTCATTGCCTGTCCACTCCCTGGCAACAGCCATGTGCTTTGGCATTGAAAAAACTGCCAGGGACAAACACAGCCCTGATCTGTGAGCAGGCAAACACTTCACTTGACTGAAGATCTATTTAGTCTCCCAGACATCACTAGCAAGAAAGTTAAAATGATAAAAAGCTATGTCAATTAATAAAAGCTGAACATTGACCTAAAGGCTGCCATTTAACAAGAACTTTTTAAAATTAAACATCTTCCACCCAGACCTTGGAAGGATGCAGGACAGCTGAGACTTTCTGCAACTGATCAAGCATTAAGATTTTATCCCCAAGTATTGAAAGGCTCTTGATTCACTTGATTTATGCCAAGTTCAAACATTTTCCGGTCTGACTTTGCTCTCAGCAAAAACAATGATGAAATCATCCAAGTTTAGTTCCAACCAGGATCAGCTAAGATTTTTGTGTTAAGTATTTCAAGATCCATTGAGACCAAACTCTCACAGGCAGAGAATAGCACTTCATCAACATATCAGACATCACGAGTGGGGGAAATACAAGCAACCTTCTTCACCAAACAAAACAGAAAGAAAAATGTTGCGTTCTCAATTGACTTCTTAGGAACAAGGCTGATTAAAAAGTGTGTGACAGAATGTATTGCTCCTTGAAAATGCTATTTCATCAAAATAAACTACTTGTGGATGCATTAATTTCAAAGGAAAATTGTTTTCGAATCAAGGCTGGAAATAAAAAAAATCAAGTGTTCCTTTCTGAACCTGTTATCTCTGAGATCTCCTGGGGCATGGCTGCAAGCCCACAGCACTGGAGATGGTGCTTACTTCATAACGAAGGAGGCAGAGACTTGTAAACCTGTCAGCCTAGCTACGATGCCCAGAACGACACTGACATGCACTCATTTCTTAGACAAGTCCTTAATGAAGACTAATTGAAGGGGTAAAAGCAGTCAAGTCGCATTCATCAAGAATACATCATGCCAGAGCAAAGTGATGGCATTTCTTTGCCTGGATGACCTGCTTGAAAGGGAAAGGGAAAGTGGTGGATATCAGGGAGAGTATCAGTTACTAGGAGTGAGGTCTATTGATGCTGCTAACCGCAAAGATAGTTAATAAATAGTATGGATGAAGTCTCCAGGAAGCACTAGCAATGGTTGATTCTAATTAATAGGTTTATTAAATACAGAAATGATTAACTGACATGACCCAGAAAAATTTGAGAGCTTGAGGGCACAAGATTTGTTTGGGCTGGCCTGTATGAATGATAGAAATAGCCTGCAGTCCATCAGGTGACATTCATTAAAGGCACACTGGGTATGATGAGCAGGGAGGGAGAATTCAGCAGCCTAAAAATAAGGATATGTATATGACATTAAGAATCAGGGAAACCTTGGGTATCGGGATGCAAAGGAAGAACAGCTGATTGAGGTGAATAGACTGGTGAAAAGACAGTTGATTTGGAGAGAGGCAAACAGCAGTGCAACTTGAAAGACAGTGCTTTTCTTCCAGTCACCTCAGGCCTGGCAAGGTCTTGACTCAAGTGTTCTGCCTGAATTTGAAGCTGCTTTTTACGAACTATGCAGAGGTACTGCAAAAAAGCCAGCACAGAAGCATAAGAGAGGCCATCTGTAATATGCAGTATGTGAGGAAAGATCTGGTTATCCCAGCAAAGAAGAGACTGAGCAGAGACTTTCCGTGATTTCTTAGTAGGTAAAAGGTGATGGTAAAGGAATAAGAGGCTCTCTTTATTGGGTCTAGGAGGAGAAAACCAGAAAATTCTCCAGAAACTTCTGATTTTCACAAGCACTTCTTGTGCTTGCTCGTGGCCTAACCAGTTGTCCTCAAAGAGGAGTTTTGATTCCACCAGAGCAGGATACTTCAATCAACTTGCAGCTTTGCATTTCAGGTTTTGCTCCAGTTCATGTTTCTGATGGAACGGCATTGGAGATGAGTGTGTTTTGGAGTGCCAGATTTCCTCGCCACCTGGAGACAGCAACGTTGGCTTGGTCTGCCAGAAGGCATTGGTGCTCTGTGATGGATGTGCATCACTCTTCTCATGAATTAGGGAGGTGGTGTGATGTACAAGGCAGGTTAGGATGCTTCGGATGTCTCATTTTTTTGTGGAAATCTGGGCTTCTTATTGCAAGAAGTGGTAAAACACCCTTGAAGAGAAAGCTGCATACACAGCTCTCAGAGTGGGCAGCTTTTTTCAGTGTCACATGCAAATACATCTCACCGCATAACACTGGTGGGAACCTTAGTTTGTCCTTGATACTCATGAAAGGAAGATATCCGAATTAACGCTCTCTTGTTTTGCATTTCTCGGTATAACATAAATTAGTTTTCAATTAGAAAATTTGTTCCAAATTTCATGGCATTCTTTGGTAGAAACAAGGCTTTGATTTTCACCTCCTAATACATTCATGCCAACTCGTCGATGTGAGCCTCAGATCCACCATGACCCGCTGACAATTTCCCACGGTCAAAGGCAAATTTTTTCAAAATACGCATTTGTAAAGGATATTTTCATCTGCAGTAATATTACATTACTTCCAGGTATTCAGGAGTATATCAGATTCTTGTGTCTGGCACTTTCCTTTAAGATGTGCATCTAATGAATTGTCCACAGCTTCAATCTTCCCCCAAATTGCCTTCTCATTTAGACAGGCCTAATGAATACAAATTATCTTAGCATTTCAGCTCTGACACCTCTAACCAGTCATCTAACTAATGCATGGTACCTGGTGGCAGTTTAGGTACAGCCTGCAAGTCCTTCTCCTGCAAGAAGTAAAAAAAAAATAACAAAATGAGAAACAAATCAAAAGTGGGAAGAAGACAACAATTCACTTTGCACAGGTGTTGGAAGCTTCTGGAGCATCTTTGTTCTCTTTGTTCAGTGACCGCCCCAGAGGAGACCAGCCCATGCTGGGACGGCTGGTTTCATGGGTTTTTTTTCTAGCTCATCTCTCAAAACAATTTCTCTCTCTGGTTTCTCAATTCAAGAAGCAGCAGTACAGTACCTCACGACTAGTTCAGAGGCACAAACTGGAATCCGTAGTTCCTTGGGACTGCACCATCTTTATGTTGATCCCCAGCCCTTGGTCACACCCATGGAAGGACTCTTCTTTCAGCCCTGTGCTCTCAGGAATTTATCTTTTCTGAGCTCAATGTCTTTGCCATGTGTCAGAGCATGCTAGCTTGAAAACATCGGGGCATATAATGATCCAATATGCTGTAAGAACAGGGCTTGCCCAACTCTGGGTTCAGTGGTGAGCTCGTTAGCAGATGTTAAGTGGTCCAGCAGCATCCTGTCCATTACAACAGATGCAATGGGATCCTGACTGTTGGGTTTCTCTATGAAATGTGTTGATTTTATTTTGTGTACGATTGAAAACATGCTCCTCCTCTGAAACGGTAATGATTGAATTGCTTTAAAGTTAAAAGTCAGAGTATTTACCTTAAGATTCTAAGTTATAATGCAAAAAAAAAAAAAAATTGGGGTAGGCATATTAGACACTGTTTCTTTTCAGCTATGATTAATATTTCCCTCCAAGTTAAAACACTTTATTTTCTGCCAGACATTATGTGTGATATACAGCCATGTGAATTAATAAAAAACCACCTTCGTCTGACTTAGTTTTTC
>NW_009699636.1:33903-38778 GCF_000703405.1 Apaloderma vittatum
TGCTGAGTCTGATAATGAAATTTATTCTTCTTTGATATCCTCAATTAAGGTAAGTTAAGAACCAGAGTGTGACTTCCATTATTCCTTGGACTGAACGTATTTTCTTTGTGCTACATCAGTAGCAAAGTACATGACCCAGTTTCACCTTGATCTTTAGAACCATACTGGCTTGCTGGGAATAGAGAGAGAAAGGAATCAGTATGGGCCAAAGTTTGCTGGAACCAACAAGGACCTTCCCTTGAGTGTCAGCATGCTTTCATTCCATCCCTTTCATAGCAGATTTTTCTGAAAGAGCTGAGTTCCCCTTTAGGAGCAGGTGGGAGGCTGCCTGGGAAAATCTGTTGGAAAACGCTGAGCAGAACCAGCAGGGAGTGGAGGTTTCTGGAGGAGCTGAGAGGAGATTTCCCGAGGCATACTCTCAAAGATCAGTTTTCCTATTGAGCAGGCTGCCGAGACGTAATGGCCCCTGAGAGATGTTCTGCAGGCTTGCTTTGGAGAACGGGTCCAGCAGAGATTTGTGACTGTCAGCTCTGCTGAAACACCCCAGTTGCAGTCTTGGTTATTAATTACCACACCTCTAAACCACAAGAGGTCTGGATTTACCTTCTGGCCCTACTTATTGCACATGCATTATTCGGAACCCAGAGCAATGTCGAAGCCCAGCAGGCAGTGTGGGTGTCCACAGGACTCTTCATGTGATTCCCAGGCTCCGCAGTGTTGGAGGCTGTGGACGACTCACATAGAACTGCTTTTCTCTTTTCCACCAGTGCAGTGGTGACAGTGCTCCTGACCTTCTCCAGGGTGAGCAGTGCAGTGCAGGAGTCAGGCTCTTGTAATGCTGAAAGAGTAAACTTGGCATGTGTATGTGTGGACCAAGCTTAAAAGTTCCTGGCACATTATTTAAGCTTAAAGCCACAGATGGTCTGTTTTTTCCCACAGTGGAGGAGACAGTATTTTAGGAGTTTTCTTCAAGAAACAAGCATATCAACAGCTCCAAGTGAATGTAAGACTCTGAGATCCAAGAGTTATGGTCCACTTTCCTGAAGAAGAGGAAAAGTTCATCACCTGCACATACTAGATCAGCTACAACAGCCTGGTTCACTCCTCACCATGGCTGCACCAAGCAAGACTGAAAGATTTGTCAACATGAAGACTTCTTGCTAATTGCAGAACCTGCCTTGCCCACTTGAAGCATATGTATTTCATTATTTTGAGCCAACAATGTGTTCCTGTGGCTATCCTTGGGTGCATTAAGAACAATGTGGCCAGCGGGTCAAGGGCTCTGAGCTGGTGAAGCTTCACCTGCAGTACGGTATCCAATTCTGGGCTCTCCAGTTTAAGAACAACAAAGAAATAATGGAGAAAGTCCCTGGAAAACAGGAGGTTCAAGGAAATACTTTTTCCCTGTGAGGGTGACAGAGCCCTGGCACAGGCTGCCCAGGGACGTTGTGGAGTCTCCTTCTCTGGAGACATTCAAACTCCGCCTGGACGCGTTCCTGTGTGACCTACTGTAGGTGATCCTGCTCTGGCAGGGGAGCTGGACTAGGTGATCTTTCAAGGTCCCTTCCAGCCCCTAATACTCTGTGATTCTGAGTGATTCTGTGATTCATTTGTCTGGGCTCATGTCTAGGGTTTTTTTCTCTGCCCTTTGATTATCCTTGTTTCCACCAAAGACAGATATTCATCTCTCTCTGCTCCCTGCCTGCCCTTCTTTCCCATTTTCCAGCCATCTCTGAGGGCAGTGACCTTGTGGCACCTGCCATACATCTGCAGCTAGAGGACGTGACCAGTCCCACACAGCTCACCCGTGAGCACTGCTCTCCCACGAGGAGGAAAAGGAGATTTATCCCACACTGCTCTGCTTGCAGACACCAGGTTCAAACCCACAATTTCCTGTTCTGAATGCAGCAGCTTGTGTGACCACTTCATACAGAAGTACATTCCTTGGAAGGCTCTGCTTTCCCTGACTTGTGGCTGTAGGACTGGTAACTACTTCTTTGTGTGGGAGTCCAGGACAATGCTGTAATTAGCAAAGTTATTAATAATCAGAGAACTTAGTAGCAGTCAGAGGATGGGAAGCCACACATACAATTGCTGGAAAATTCTCCTGTGGAAAAAGCTGTGATTTGGGCAATGTTTTAAGGAAAGAAGTTGCTTATCTGTTTTAAATCATGGATTTCTTGGTCTGCAGCAACATCTTGGATCTCTCCTGGCCTGTGAAAACTCAAAAATCAGAAAATTCAGGGAAAATGCCCCCAAATGGTAAAGCAACAAGGCTCATAAACAAATGGAAAGAACTAGCAATAATACTAGTGTTCTTGCCAGAGACAGCAGAGCAGTGGAGGCTGGTCTTTCTTGCTGGCTCATTAAGCAGAACCCTCACAAATAAGTCAAAAATGGTTTCCCCTCAGAAAATCCGTTCAGCGAAATTATCCACCCACGAATAAGTGTCAAGACAAATCTTTTCACCTTGCCCAGATAGTTCTGATAATGTCAAGTCAGTGTGTTTCAGTCCTCCTGATGATTTGTTCCAGTGACAGAAAATGCTGCTTCACAACTTTTTCTGTTAAATTCCATTTTGGCTTTACCCAAACATATTAACATTCATTTTCATTTTAATGGACCTTGCCATTTGCAGCATTAGTGTTTTGGCTTCAACATTTTTTAAAGCCAAATGTGTGCTGCCTACTTTCCTGTGGGTTGCTTTGGTGTTACTTAATGAAAACATCAATCAACATTATCGCAAAGTTTGGATTATATGTTTGTCCAGCACTGGGCTGAGAGCTTGGGAAAGAGGGTTTTTGCAGTAAAATCTCAACCTTTTCAACTTTTTTTTTCTATTTATGAATTAAAGCACAGTTTGGAAACGCTGGAACTTGCAGTGTGGTGGAAGACCTATTTTTACTTCCTTTCATTTGCAAACACAAACACATACTAATGATTTTGAATTCGAAAGCTTTCAGTCAATTAGCTTATTGATACTTCTTTAACAACGATTTCTGGCATATACCTGTTCTGCCTTCCTTTACCTCCTTCAGCCTGATCACCTCCTTCGCTCACTGTGTTGTCCCTCCTGGGTAAATATTTTCTGCTGTCAGAGCGGAGAGGCAACAGTGTTGTCATGGTGAGATGCCCGAGCATGAGGAGTTGCTTTTAGGGCTAGATAGGGCCCATCATGGAGGGCATATTTCCATGGAAAATCTCCAGAATATGGGACCATGCAAGAAGTCACCTCCCAGCTGAGTGCTGGTCTCAGAGGCATGGTTTCCTCAGCTACTTCAGTCTAGTGGGGTCATCTCCCTTCCTCCCAACTTCCTGGACCCAGCACCAATTTATATATGTCCTCTGCGCAGCTGGAAAGTGGCACATGGGAGATCACAGAATCACCGAATGTCTGAGTTTGGAAGGGACCTCGAAAGCTCATCTAGTCCAGCCCCCCTGCCAGAGCGGGATCACCTACAGTAGGTCACACAGGAACGCGTCCAGGCGGGGTTTGAATGTCTCCAGAGGAGGAGACTCCACAACGTCCCTGGGCAGCCTGTGCCAGGGCTCTGTCAAAGACATATGCCTCTTGCTTCATGTCCAGGCTAACATAAGCAGTATTAGGCTATCCAGCTCAGTGAGTCATTTAGGTGAGAACAGTTTTCTTTTATTCCTTTTCTTCCATTTCCCAAGACCTTTCCTCCAGCACTAGGTCACCTGCTAGGCTTTATAAGAAAGGTTCCTCATAACCAAAGCTTCAGATGCAAAACTCTTCTGAGTCACCCACTAAGGAGATGTCAGCTGGCAAGTACAGAAGGAAAATTGCAATCTCACCCTTAGCCTTTTTTAAGTCTCTGCTTTGGAAAACATCTACTGTCCTTGCAGACTAGTTGGAAGAGGTGATTTCAACCTTTCTCAAGTTGCAGCTATTAATGCTCTCCTAAGGGACCTCCGGTCCCGTGTACATGTGTCTTAAAGCAAGGGCAGTATCTTCTACTTGGCTTTCCTGCGCCCTAATGAAATACCCACTCTCAGACAGGGAGTGGGGCACAACTCTGCCTGGGTATGCCTATAAATAACAACACAGGAGAAATATATCTCCAGAAAGGAGGTCTGTAGAGGCACAGCCCTTCACGTAGCACTAATAAGGGGTCCGTTTCTCAAAACCCATGCTCTTGGGAACTAGGGCAAGTTATTAATGCCTATGTTTCAGACAGGCTGAGACATTCACTTCTGGTAAGTACATGTGGGAAATATTAGATATCAATGCAAATTTTCTCCGGCAAGCAGCAATGTGGTCTTAATGAGCAAGATTTAACTCGGTAAAAAAACCGAAGAAATTTATCTTCCCTGCCCAGTGCTTACTGCACGGCTGGCTATGATAAGTTCCCTGCTTTTTAAAGACTGTAGCAAATTAACTTCTTTATGCAGGCCCCTTTTGTAAAATGCCTGTGCTGATGCCAGTGAGCCACTTCTTTCTCATGAAAGCACCTGCTCCGCTCCTGCTAAGGAATGAGTGAGGAAGTCCAAACAAGTAAGTTATTTTTGCCCTTTCTGTGCAGTAAGTAATAGCTCTGAGCTTGTGAAGAAGAGCTTCTCAGAAGGAAAAAATGTCTTTCACCAAACCAAACTGAAGAGGCACGTGCTGAAAACCCAACCTTGAGCTGTCTGTACCCTTGGTCAGCCCATCCAACTTGATGTCCCACCTATGGCTTCCTCCTGATCAGAGGGTGAACCATTTCTCCTGCTTCTGGGACAGTAAGAGATACAATTGGAAATACTATGGCAGTCACTCAGGGACAAGGTGTGGGGTGAGGAGGAGATACATGAGTCACATCCATCCAGGAGTTGCAGATTTCCTTCTGGTCCCTTAAAAAAGAGGGAAGTAGGGAA
>NW_009699636.1:38809-57967 GCF_000703405.1 Apaloderma vittatum
TAGTTTACAACAAAACCCATCTCTGGGACTTGCATCCTGGTGGAGGCAGCTATGGAGGTGAATCAGTTCCTGATTTACTCCAGGCTGTGATGAAAATTGTCATGTAAGCTCCAGGGTTTTAAGCTATTGCATGTTATTTCTTGGTCAGTAGTGCTGGGTTTCTCTTTGGAAGAAGTCAGTGTTTGTCTTACACAAACATATTCTGCGGAGGTTAATGCAGAGTGTAGCTGACTTGGTAATGCTGCTTTTGCTTTGATTTGATTGCTCCTATGCTTTGATAAGACTTTTCTGAAGGCAAAATGTTAGATTAGTGAATATTTGAATATATAAATTGGAAGATTTTAATTGAGAAATAATTTTCTCTTGTGTTCACATAAATCAATAAGTTTTCCCACATGGGTTCCTATTCATGTGTCCATGTATTTTCCCCTGGAAAAATCCAATACTGGCTTTATGAGGCATGTCCTTTTGCTAAGCAAGCTAATTTTTCTCAGTATTTAACTTGGTGGGGTTTTAATGTAAATGCCTACTTACAGTTTTCACCCTTCTCTCTATGTTTATTTTAAGAAATCTCAAATGAATAAACTTGTTGTGACATTCCCTGCACTCATAATGAAAAGCACACCCACTGAACTAGAAGCAAGTGAGCTGGCGGAGGGACTTTTATTTTGTTTTTTAAAAAACAATTAGTTTGCAAAGAAAAGGGAGGTTTTGGAGAAGAAATATCTATTTATGATTTGACTTTAGCAGAAAATGTGGGAAAATATATTAAGTTATGAGAACATTTTCATTTAACAACATCATTTCAATTGCTGATCATTTCCAAGTTGCATTTGTAGTTTAGAATTGTCTGTGAGAGCAAAAAAAAAAGGAAAAAAAAAAAGCCCACAACAGAAAATAAATAAGATGGATTGAAAAGCTGTTAAGAAAGCCCAAAGCCAAGTGAAACCTTCCATTTGAGATTGAGCAAAATACATTCAAGATAAGCTTAATTATTTTGTGCATCTTTCGTTTCAGCCACTAAGCTGAAAGTTTGTTATTCATCAAGGACAACTACTTTGTTTAATTAAGCATAAGAAATAAGTCTGTATCCAAGTTAGTGAATTTTTGCTTGCCTTCAGCCTCATGTTCTCTGCAGCTGGTTCCTGGTATATGTTGCAGTTGGGCAGCAAGAGTGAGACACAGAGATACAAAAATCATAAAAATTGCATTTGGACAGGGGAAATAGTGTCTCTGGTGGTCCCCAGGCAGAACAAGCTCTGCTTCATGTCCAGCTGAATGCACGGGCACTTCGAGCCACCTGCTGATGCTGCCCTTTCTGCTGGGCTGGTGGAGCTGCTTTTGGAAGGTCTCAGCCTCACCTCCCAAATTCTCCCCTTGCTGGTAATTCCACGTGGTGTTAGCAACTCCAGAAGTGGGAGGACTGCCATGCAAGGACGTGTTGGATGCAGAGTTGGTGATGTGACATGATGGGCTCTGACTTCACCATCTCAGAAGCCACATCCCAGCAGTGTCTGGGAGACTTAGGCAGGGGAAAAAAGAAGGGAGAAGAAGACATACAATGTGCCAGGCACACCCTTTGGACTGATTTTTGGGTGCTTCTGCTTTCTGCTGCCCTAGCTGTGGCAGCTCTTGGTGAACCCAGCAAGAATGGGAAGACGGGTGACCCACAGAGTATATCTATGGGATAGAGCATGGCACCACGGCACGGGGTTCTGGGACTGCAGGGACAGCGTGGTGCTGGCTCCAGGAGATGAAAGAAAGAGGGTTACTGCACTACACCTCCCAGCAAGGCTGATCAGTTCTGGCAGAGCTCTGCATGCTCGGTTTAGCTCTGCCAGGCTGCACTGGGATCTCAGAGAAGCTCTGACTGGTGCACGGAAATGACCTGCATTTGAGAGACCTGCAGCATATGGCTTCTTCCTCCGAGAAGTAAGTAGTGTAAGTTGGGGGTCCTTTGAAGACAGGCCAGTGGTGTGACTGCTGGTAAGCACTGCCCTGCAAGTCCCTTCTGCCTCCCCCTGGAGATGCCCCCTCTTCCCAAGCTACCTTGCAGTGTGAACCAGTCAGTTTTGCTTTCCTGGGCTGTGGCACATGTAAAGTTGCAAAAGGCATCAGCCACCAGCTGCTAGCGCTGATCCCGCTGTCACGGTGTGCTGCTGTCACCTTGCTGGCTGAGGGCCAGTCCAGGAAGAGCTGGTAGGCTCATGCCGTAGTGTCAGGGTCATCCTATTGCACAGGCTCCAAGCAGAGGGCTTCAGGATACAGGGCTCTGTCAGGGGCTGTCCACCTCCTCGTCTCCATGTCCACACCTTCCAAAGGAATGCTTTCTCTGATGGGCACAACCACATTTGGGAATAAACCCTTGAGGCTGCCAGCAAGATTACCCCAAGGTAAGCCCTGATCTGAGCAGCAGTTCCTCTACACAGGTGTATCCCTCAGATTTAATGTTTTTCATTCCTTGGCTGCGTTTTTTTTTGTTTTTTTTTTTCTTATCCTTGCTTCACTTCAATACATATTCCAGGTAAAGCATGCAGGGGAGCAGTGGCAGAAGGATATGCAGGGATTTGAAGATATGAATCTCATTAACACTAATAGCATTAATTACACTGCAAAATAAAATGTTTTTTATTCCTTGGCTGCGTTTTTTTTGTTGTTTTTTTTTTTCTTATCCTTGCTTCACTTCAATACATATTCCAGGTAAAGCATGCAGGGGAGCAGTGGCAGAAGGATATGCAGGGATTTGAAGATATGAATCTCATTAACACTAATAGCATTAATTACACTGCAAAATAAAGTAGCCATGAAAATATATCCCACGGGATCTAAAGCAAAGATTCATTTGTTCAGGCCAAATAACCATTCTCAAAACTGCCTGCCAGGGAGAGTGTTCTGTGAACAGTGGCTGAAGAGAAATGTGTTTATCCTGGCCATGAGGGGACATTTCTTCTCTCAGAGTTACCTGTCAAAGAGGGGCAAAGAGACTGGAAGAGCTCAAAACATTAGCACCAGTGAAAGTATTAGGAAAAGTACTGGAAACATAAATGATCTTTGGGTTTGCACACTGCACCTGTTTGACCAAATAGGAATTTTAGAATAATGCCAGACAATTAAGCGGTGTGAGTCCCCAGGACATCGGTGACTGCAGTTGAAAATCAGTGCAGAGTATGAAATGCTAATAAAAGCAGAATTGCTAGGCAGGATTGAATAACTGCTCATAACATTTTTGCTACTGGGAAGGCATAAGACCCCCTAGGAAATAGCAATCTGTCCAAAATAAAATTATTTCCTGACTTCTACCAGCTAGTGGCTGCTCCAAGGCTGGGAGATGTGGATTTCTAGCCTTTCCAAAAAACTGCTATCTAAATTTTCACTGCTGCAACTGAGCACTTTGTCCTTAACTATAAAAGTAGCTAATGTGGACTTGTCTCCTATTACATTATTGGCATTAATAATATGTCCTGGATAGCTTCGCTGGCTGTTCTGATAGGGGAGGGAGAGGGGAGAGAAATGTATTTCTTGTTTTTGTAAATTTGGGGCTGTTCTACTTTGGCTCTGATTGTCCAGTGACCAAATAGCAGAAAGTCTGGACCAGTCTGCTATAAAAAGGTCTCCTGGAGCTCCAGAAAACAACCAGCTCAGAATCCTCACAGCATCAAGGAGCTGCCTGCAGCAAGTATCTGTCCTACAGACAGGAGAAGCATCTCTGTGCCAAACACCAGAAACACCTGGGTCTGGATGCAGCCATGGGGCTCAGGCAGTGGTTCCTCTGTGGTTTGACAGAGCTCTCCGGCATCGGTGCCCATAGCTCAGAACTCCCTCCTGGTCGTACCCCTCACGGGATGATGGAAGTACCACCAAACCCAGCAGCTTCCAGTCTAAGTGTGAATTAGTCCTTGCTGCATGCAAGCACCCATTTCAGCATGCAGTGAAGAAGAAATCCAGGATGAAATTATTTTGTCTGAGAGAAAAGCAGTCTCTGTGGCAAAGTCTGATGACAGCAGAGGCAAAGCTTAGCCTGGCGCTCAAGTAGATGACTCTGGACACATTTTCTACCATTCTTGGGGTTAGGTACTCGGTTGGAGAAGGCAGCTCTTTCCGTTACTCCATGGGCAATGGAACCAATGCAGGACCTTTCTTCTTCTAAGAAAAAAGAAAGAACTTTCTTCTCCCAAAAGAAGCCCGGCATTAGATAAAGTTGTTTTTCCTTGGGTTGCACACCCAAAGCTGAAGGCGAAATATGAACTAGAGCTTGGGTGGAGTAGAGTGGGCAGGAAGAGCTCTTTCAAAGTTATTTTTACTGCTTTGGCACCCACCTTTTCTTGGAATGCCATTGCTGTGAGTGAGGTTTTCTGCTCCTCTTCCTTAGAGAAGGAAGCATCACAAGGATGACGGATATTCACAAAGGGCTTGGAACAGCACCTCACTCCAAAATTACCCAAACAGAGGCCAGCTGAACAAGAGCCAGAGTGATAAATCCTTAGGCAAGTGTGGCAATGGGGATTGAAGTGTTGCTTGGTAGTGTCATTGCTTTTTAAAAGATGCTGTCTATCTTCCAGTCAACTGGTGGGATGGCTGTGGTTGAGGGCCTTATATATGTGACAAATACATCGTACATTGACCCTGCTCAGCAGTGTAGGGGGAAAAGCAAGCAGTTGGATGGTTTAGCGGATGGGCAAAGGCATACTAACCTCAGAGCTAGTGCAGGTGTTTTATCAATGAAAACTGTTGTCATCAGTGTGCCACAAAAGCAGTGAGTGGGGGTATTGATGGAAAATGGATGGATGTGGACCATGAGATGGGACATGGACTGACTGAAGATATTCCTTCACCCACAACTGAGTTTAGGTCTCAAGAATTAACTTTCATCTAGAACCCTAAACATCAGCAAAACTAGTGTACCATATACCTGTTGATGGGCAGAACAGGAGGTCAGCATTTCCCATGCTAGCTGGGAGGGTGATGCCAGGCTCATGGTGCAGAGGGTTGGTCTGCTAGTGCCTGAGTTTAGTCTTACTGTTGAAATGGAAAGCAGCTGGCCATCTTCCATCCATCCATCACTGGGTATCAGTCCAACTCCTTGCTCTGCCGCAAATCCGTTGTGCACGGTCCAGCATGCTGAATGGTCACCTCACAGCCTGTAGATGCTGGAAGGGTGTAAATCCTGCCATGGAGTTGAGCTGTGATTCAGGGCTGAAGAGACCATAAGACCTAAAATCCACCCAAGCCACTCTGCCTCTTGTTACCTGGGACTGGGCACTTGTCATGGTCTAGAAATAGACAGGAGGAAACACCACGCCTGTCACACTGATGGAAATTTGATGGCCTGAATCTGGGCCATCCACAAGTTGAGGTCGCTTACACTACCACCTCTTGAAAGGGTCTCTGAGAGGAGATTTGTAGAAGTCTGTGAGCTGCTTAGATGCTTGGGGAATGAGATGTATAACTGCATGAGATTGCTGGCTGAAGTCAAGTGAAAAACAAAAATAGCCCAGAGTCTTTAGAAAACAGGCAGCCTTCATTCAAGTGCACTGTGTCACAGAGAAATCAGAAAACGTTTTTCCACAGATGGGTTTACAGCTTGTGAACTTGTTGGAAGGACAACGACTGCTGGCCCTTACACCCAGGTCAGTCTGCAATATAGCTGAATGCATGCTTATACTGGTTTATTTCCAAAGGCATTCAAAGTGAGAAGAAGGTCTGCCTTTTCTCAGCTAAAAGCCAATTGCCTGATTTTTTGGTCTTAAGATTGGGGGACATTTGCCAAGACACTGGAAAATTTCCCATAGGATAAACTGCTGACAGGGTGGTTAGATGAACTGGGGCAGTACTCAGCAAATTGAGCCTCAGTTTCCCTATTCTGAAGAGGTTCCAGCCTCATTGGAGGTGCCATGGAAAGTGAAGTTGCATCTGTCCTTTGTGTCAGCAATTTACTGCGTCTGAGCAAAGATGCAGAGAAGCTTGTCTGTCTAGGAAATCTGAAGTGCTGTGACAACAACTTACACTAATCAGGTTCTCTGACACAGTTTTGAACATGCACTCTGGGTAGATTATTCCAGCTTCCCTTACTTAGCAACAATGACTAATGCAAGGCTTAGGTGATCTTTAAAACAAGACTTTGGTATTGCTGTCTGTGGCACTGAAACCACGGAGATTGATTGCAGATGCAGCAAGCAGCTTTGACAGATGAATGTTCCAAGTGTAAACATTTGGAAAGTCAATAAAGGTAATAAATCTGTGCAGTGTATGGGAAAAAAATAGCTGAATAAAGGCTTTTGGGGGTGTTTGGCCTGGACTGCTCAGAGCCCTGACAGTTCTGGAAACAGCTATCATTATTATACATTGCATTTGATTGCTTTATTTCATCACAAGAACCCGTAGGCAAAGCACGATGTGCTGCAGTGTGCATTTAACTAAGAGGTGGTTAGAATGCGGAATTTTTTTGTTCTGGTATTTGGTTTACTTAGAAGAGATTGCAAGATTTTGAAAATGGGATGTCCAAGTTCCATTTTCAGAACTGACGTAAAACCAAACTTGCAAAGTAGATCTGTACCTTTAAGCATTTGGGATGCCCAGGAGGATGACATGTAGCAATTGGGCTCTAATCTACAGGTGCTTTTTGGATATCTCAAGAAGCTTTCCTGCATCTTACAGCTTTCTCAGGGATCAAAAAACCAGCTGTCTAGAACCTTAGTTAATTACTGAAAAGGGAGGTTTGGCCAATCAGACTCTTTGGACCTGATATGAAAGTTGCTCTGCAAACTAGGATTCCTACACAAAATCCAGAGATTCAAAAATGTGTATTTATAGTGCCAGGCCCTCATATTCTTTCTCAGCAGTGGAAGTGCTCAGCTTCACACATGTTCCCAACAGAGTCAAGGAAAGTGAAGTGATGTTGTAGTCGGTAGCAGACTCCATCCCAGAATTTCAATAATATAAATTCTCATGGGCATGTCAGAAATTATAGGCTCCAATCCTGTGCTCCTGAAGTCACTGGAGTGAGGACAATTAGCAGTGAGCAGTCTCTGCGAATATCTCATGAGCCCAACATGACATCATTAAAGTCTTTTTTGCCTCAGGATTTAGGGAGACTGCCTTAACGCCATGGGTGAGATTGCCCTCAGTGAGATATGAAAATCTTCAAAGATGAATGACGACAAAAGGTATAGAATTACTTTACTTTGTTAGATACTTGTTATAGTTCTCGTTTTGCTTCTCCTTGTTCCTCCCTTGCTTCCCCCCACCCCATGCAAAGTGCATTAGTTTCCATAGAAACAAGATGTGCAGGATGGGTTCCTCTGTATCCTCCAGTGGGATTCAGGCAGCAGCAGATATTCCCTTCTTAGATACATTGTTGTAAAAAAAACCAACCAACCAAAAAAAAAAAAGAGACCTTTATCAAAATCAGCTGAGAAAAATACAAACAAGCTGCTCCTGGAACAGTTTGTGTTTTCTACCACAGCTCAAGTGGTGCTTGTTCCTTGTTGTAAAACCAGACCATGTGGGTACACACACTTACAAACCTGCACCCATCTGTCCCAGGTGATGCTTTATCAGGGTGCACAGACCACTGTGGAAGCAGCCGTGCTTGCCTTGGACTGGGGCTGAACACAGACCCCCAGCAGCGACCAGGAGCCAGCTTGGGCAACACGCATGGTGCTGCAAAACTCAGCAGAGCTTTAGATGAAAGAGTTCCATTTCCCTAGAAATCCATGCGGGGACCTATCCTGTGTTACAGTGCTTTCATTATTTCACCTCCCATCTCTTCACATAGCTCTTAACTGACACATTTCTGAGTAGTTTGAGACAATGCATCATTTTTTCTCTTAAATTATGATAACTGCATTTGAGCAGGCATCTTAACCAAGAAACAAACCCATAATATTTTAAGTCTTTGTGAAAAAATTTAAAAAGATAATTTAATGAAAGGATCTTTTTCATATGTGGATGACCCTTGCCAAGAAATGAGCTTTATATTTAATGCCCACGTGCCCAAATAACTGAGGCCAATAGCTATTCTCTCAAATTCTTTGCTGCCTCTTTTCAAAGCTGATGAGGACTATACAGTCATTTTAAAAGCAATCTCGATCAAGTTCAATTAATTCTGTTGTTTTATGGCAAGGCGTATTCTAAGTAACTCACACTTCCCTTTCTTCCACCTTCGTTTCCATTTTCTTAGATAATTACCTTTTAAAATCATCAGTTAATTGCAGTGTGCTGTGACATCAACCTCTGTAGACTTGAAGGTACCGGTTCACGCACTGCAATACCTACAAAGCACAAAGGATTCTGCTAAACAAAATTAATCATGCCATTCTGCTGATTATAGCCCATTCGAAGCTAGAAACTCAGAGCAATGTCAAGAATACTTACAGGGGATGGATTCTTTACCAGTTATCAGTTACTATGATGTTTATAACTTTTGCTTGGTGCAGAAGTAAGCCTGGTGTATTAGCAGGATATTTACATACATGATAAATGGAGAAGGGAGGAAAAATCCAATTAATCCTGATTTGTGATAATACCTGGATGTCATGAGCTTGCCAAAAGCCATCTAATAGCATTGCAAAGGAAAAAAAAGAATAACCAACTCTCCAGATGCAGTTTCTTCAGAGCCCTGAACCCACCTTTTGATTTTATTTTCTGAAATCCAGTATGTCCATTCTCAATTGACAGTAATGCTCTCAGGGAAGCCTCAGACACAGGGGATTCTAGGAAACAGCCATCTAGGAGCTTGATGGTTTCTTTGCAAAAGGATGACTAGGTCTCTCACAGAGCTGCATTTCCCACTCTTCCTCCACTAGTACCTCCAGCTGCCTCCACTGCCTCCAGGTTTCAGCATAGCACCCTCCCAGACCTAAAAAAGGAATCCAGCTATAAAAATCTCATGGCGTACTGAAGCAATACTGAGACCATCTTCAGTCATAGCTCCATGATGGCAGCAGCTCCTTCTCTCCTGAGGGCAGAAATCTCGACTGTTACCATGCCTATTACTCAGAATCCAGGCATGGTTGCCTTTCAGCAGTTTTTATCCGTTTTCCCCCTGTGCCGTGCCTAGATGCAGGCTATTGTTTCTTTCTTAGACAATCGACTCTGTGGAGACCTTTATTTCATAAACCACCTGTATTTATAAACCGCAGCGTAGTTCCTCTACCTCTGCACATGAGGGCTGTGATACTGAGATGCCAGCATTTTGGGTTGGAGTGACTGCTGTCTGTTCAGCTGAAAAAAAGAGCTGCAGATGAGAGATCTGGTCTGCATTTCCATCATCTCTGGGCCTTGCTCTGTGCCTGCTAGGCTACCTTCTTTGTTCTTCGAGCAAGAAATTCTGGCTCCAGGATGTGCAGATCACCCCTTCCGCTCACAGATCACCCTCCTGTCTTCCGGTTTAGCCCACGACCCTTCAACCATCATGCCTTGCTTTCCACAATGATTTCACTTGTAAAGGTTTTATCTCTTGAATATCTGCTCTAATTTCAAATTTGATCTGCTGCAAATTTGCCAGGACAGCTCATCCCCTTCTAACGATCTGGTAAAGCTGTGACAGGCATATTTATCCAGAAGGAGCACCTGATTCCCAGGGCAGTTAATGAGCACTTCCACTTTTGCCACAGCAGCATAATGAAAAGTACACATTCCACTGTTAAATGAACTGAGGGATCGCTATGCTGGCGAATGAACGCTGCAGTGGTGTTCAGCTCTCCTCAGTAATATCATAGCTAATGAGCTGGCTCTTTATGTGGCTGGATTGATAGGGGAACATTGAAGGCATCACCATTTTTATTTACTTGAAACCAGACTTAACCTCCGTTATTTGCCAAGGGATTCGCATTCCAATGGCAGTTTTAAGATCAAACACATCTTTTATTCCCTATAACTGCTCTCCTCTTGGCTAGTGAATACCATGATTAAAGACCATGAGTACCTTGTTCCAGGGCTTTATGAAAGTCTTAAACTTTTATTTTATTTTGCTTTCTCCATGCTGGAGAGAGCCCTGTCCTGCCACCTTCCTTGCTCACTATCACCAGCGGTGCTGCTCTTTGCTCTCACATCAGAGGACGTATTTGCCAATGCCACCATCACCAGACCTCATGCACAATTTCACACCCTGTTCTCTGTGGTGGCCCCATTTGAGGTGCCTCATAGCACTGTCACTGCTTTCCACGCCTGTGTGGTCAGTGCTTTTAACATGCCAAGTCGTGAGAGATATCGAGGTGTTGGAGCGAGTGCAGAGGAGGGCAACAAAGCTGGTGAAGGGCCTGGAGAACAGACCTTATGAGGAGCGATTGAGGGAGCTGGGGCTGTTCAGTTTGACGAAGAGGAGACTGAGGGGCGACCTCATCGTGCTCTACAATTACTTGAAAGGACATTATAGAGACGTTGGTGCTGGTCTCTTCTCACAGGTAATTAGGGACAGAATCAGGGGGAATGGTTTCAAGTTGCAACAGGGCAAGTTTAGGCTGGACATTAGGAAGAAATTCTTCACAGAAAGAGTGGTCAGACACTGGAATAGACTGCCTAGGGAGGTGGTTGAGTCGCCATCTCTGGATGTGTTCAAGTGTCATTTAGATGTGGTGTTGGGTGATATGGTTTAGGGGTGAACTTGTAGTGTGAGGTCAATGGTTGGACTCGATGATCCCAAGGGTCTTTTCCAACCTGAATTGTTCCATGATTCTATGAATCTATGATTCTATGATGCTATGATTTTGCACCTCTTATTGAATTGGAGCCGCTTTGCCTTTAGTTCCTGTGTCATTAATGGATTACCTTTAAGGATGATCTTTGATTTGCAAAGAAGTCCAGCACCATTCTGGCCTCTTTTCTCTGTTTATTTTATTTCCCAAGCAAATATTTCCTCCCTATAGTGAGATCATTTCTCCACCTCATTAATAACAGATTTTAATTTCCTTCTTTAATTTTTTAACAGCAAAATCAGCTTATAATGTGGGCAGATTCAGCTCCTTTTGAAGCAAGCACTACTTTCTGGCCCAAATCAAGAACTTAGGGCAGGAAGCTGATGTTTGTTCTCTTCTGGAGAACTGATACCAGCGTTTGGCTGTGTGTCTAGTGAAACAAAGACCTTAAGACATATCTTGGCATCAACAAATTCATACCAGTTTTCCCTCTTTAAGTAACACCCGAGGTTCAGTCTGAGAAGCACTGCTTGGATTACAGCTTGCATAAAGCCTGCCTTGAACCAAGCTGTCAAACCCACTCAGCTGGCAGGCTCTCCCTGCCCTGTCAGTTTTAAAGCACTATCAAAACCATTCTGCCTTCCAAGCTACCACAACAGCTTGTTCACAGCACTTTGGTTTTTAATTTCAATCAAGATTCCTTGAAACTAATTAGAGCAAATGTAATCATCCTTGCCGCTCTTTGGATTGTCACTACTGATAGTTTATTCTCTGTTGGGAAGCAATGAAACGTAACTTGAACTTCCAACTCCAGCCGTCTAGGCAATCCCCATTCTTAATCTATTTACTCTACACAATTAATAGCATTTCTTGTAATTTGATTAAAGCACAGGAGATTCGTGGGGATGCTTAGTTTTCTGTTATGGTGGTGGCAAAATTTGACACTGCATCGGAAAGATACCTTTTTCTGGATAGTTTTACTTTTTTTAAAAAATAAATCTTTAATCTGCTATAAATGTTCTCCCAAGTTCAGGTGAAAGTTCTTAACTCTCTACCAACAGTGCTGCTTGCACACAATTAAATCTTCCTCAGCTAATATACTTCAGGGCTTTTAGAGGTTAGATATAAAAAGATCTTCTGTCATTCGCCTCCAAACTGATTGTATTTCCTCTCTCAGATAACAGGGAATTTGCTTTTTTATTTTTTTTAATTTTTTTTTTAGAAAATCCCTATTTGCTTTCATTGCTTTCTGGCAGCTTTCCTGGAGCAGTCAGCTGTATTGTCTACAGTAAGTTAATTTCTTGGATAGGTTAAATCACAGCAGTGCAGTCCTCTCTCTCACTTGTCTAACTATTACATTCCCAGTACAATTTATGTTTAAATTTTTGCTATGGTCGAACAGCCACAAAAGCCTTTTCTGAAGTGTTGGCGTGTTTTCCAGGAAAAACACATTTTACTGTCTGCTTTTTCCACTTCCTGACAGGTGAGCCCTATACCAGTAGACAACACCTAAAGATTTCTTTCCGTTATAGTCCAAACTGTTAGAGTTTTACAGAGGCTTTATCTCAGGTTCCCTTAAGCTGGGCTTCCGACCCATAAATGCTTTCTGCATGTTTATCTACACTGAAAGGATTTCTTTTCCATCCACTTGCTTACTCTCCCCTTGAAACTGTGCAAACACACGGCTTTCTCAACAACCTGCAGCTCAAGCTTCACCAACTAAGCACGTGTTGGATGAATCTCACATCCTGCTAGCTTTTGAATCTGACTTCCTTTAGCTTCATTTGTTGCTTTTCCAACTTGAAAATTAAGGGAAAATCAGGCAATCCCTACTCATATTGTCATGATCTGCTAGGTGTCTTGTCATTCTCTGCTCTCATTCCCACGACATTTTTTCCAGCCTGAAAAATCCTATGTTGCCTACTGGTAATGAATGCAAATGTTTTAATGAGAAAGGCTCTGCACTCACTGAAGAGATGTGACATTGAGGTGACACTGATGAGTGATAAGCCAGGGTGGGCTGTGTCTTGATGCCAGGGAGCTTGAGGCCAAGTGGAAGGTGACTGTTAACAAAATCTTTTCCATCCCGTCTGTCTTTCTATCTTTTATTGTTTATCTCAGAGCGAGTACTTTTTTTTTTTTTTTTCAGTTTTGAGATTTGAGTTATCCTGCAAAGAATATCTAATGCACAAATCTCCAGAACCTCTGAGAACTGTACTGTCCCCGGTTCCGTAATTCTCACCCTTTGCATCCTTTGGGAATTTCAGAGAAACCTTCATACACTCTCAAATACTTTAAGCTGCTAAGGAGTGTGCAGAGTTGAATCTGGAAAGCACAGCAGGTGCATTATCTGAATTTTGAAGTAACGCTCCTTTGTTATCGGTCTTCTTTCAAGAACTGACAAGGCAGTTCAACTTTCTTAAACCAAAAATAAACTTCCATCCCTTTATGGCTGAAGAGGAAAGCTCAAAACCAGGATTTATGAAGGTTGAAATCCTACAAGACAAGAAGATAGACTCCACAGGTTGCCTATGAAAAACAAACAAAACCACATCTCTTCCCCACTCTCCCACCCCCAAACTAGTGTCTGGGAATATTTTAGGAGATCTCTGTACCCAGCACTATGCAGGACGACAAAAAAGGAGGTGTTATGCCCAGCAGATCTTCCTGGTGCTGCAGAAGGATGAAGAGTCAGATGGAGATCAGGTACTTCAGTGACCACAGGAAGGTGCAGTGCCAGACTGGAGTGCAGAAGAGACCTTTTGATCAGTCCACACTTGTGAGCAGTTGTTCACACAGCTGGATCTTCTCTGAGGATCTGTCAGGGCAGAAGGGTACCACAGAACACCCTGGGAAACTGCTCAGCTGTCAGTCTTTTGGGGGGGTACTCTCACCTGGAAATAAACAGTGGTAAATGTTTACCTAAACCAAGATGGAGAATGAGGATTAGACCTTCTGAGACCTTAACAGGCTTTAGGGCAGAGCTGACACAGTGATTTGAGAAACGACAGCCTATTCCTCAGGGACAAGTGACTTGAAATCTCAGAGGAGCTCACTGTAAGACTCCAAAGTGGCCACCAGCCTGGACTAAAAAATACTCTTTGAGAAGCTTGTGGTAGACCACCTGTACAAACAGTGTTGCAAAGCATCCCTTCCCTGGGTTGTTTCTCATGGGTCATGGTACAGATCAAAACCTGGTCCTTTCACCTTCCTTAACTAATATACCCACACACCCTACTGCTGTCCCTGAACAGGATTACCCCATTTCTTCATACCTTCCAAAACCCACTCTCTGTATTTTTCCCAGGATGACAGAGCACTGCGTGTAGAGCACTGGGTTTAAGGAGGAGGAGTAAGAGAGCCTCGCCTGCACAGAGCACCCTGGTGAGTGCTCAGCTTTGTACATGCAGCTTACATTATGCAAATCCTGTGTAAGCCTCTGCAATTTTTCACTCTGCGAATGAAGATATAGCAACAGCCTTCCCTGCTGCCTGGATGCCCACAGCACATCTCCTCTTTTAGCAGATTGCCTTGTTCTACCAGCATAGGTGTCCAGGAATGAGACAGCAGAGTGAGGATGGAATGGACACTGCAAGGTTTTTCCATCCCCTTCAGCAGGGATGCCCGAAAACTCATTTTTTGTTATATCTCCGGGGGAGTTGCCTACTCTGTCAGCCTGACAGGGGGCGAGGCTGCTGCAGCTCTGAACCCCCAGGTCCAGCTGTTGGTGAGGCTGAGGTTCTATTCCCAGCAGGCACACACAGGTGTACAGCACATATATGTGTATGGTCATGTCTGACCACACAGACACAGGTACACAGCACTCACGCAAACGCAAACAGCACTAATGGCCTGGGCTTATCCTTCTCAGCTCATCAGGATGAAGGTCTGTTAGTGGAAAATATACAGACAGATATACATATACAGAGAGAAGTAGACAGAGAGACAGGTATAGTGTCAAGCCCATAGCAGCTGGGCTTAGAGATGCAGTCTATCCAGTAGTTGGTAGTGGATCCTAATTCTGCCCTGTTGCCTCACACACATGCACGCATAAGAGGGTCTCCTGTTCAACTCCTGGGTCCACAGTTTCTGCCAGCAGTTGCCCAGGACCCTCTGGTCCCCCTGGGGCCAGCTCCTCCCATGGTCTCACCCCAGCCATGTAGATCCACACTGTGCTCCCAGGCCACCTCACCTACTCACTGGCTGATCTGGCATGAACTTCTCCAGGGATCACTGATTTGCACACCCACCCACACTTGATCTGGTTACTGCATCATGGACATACAACTCCTCTGACCCATGGTCTGACTGCAGTTGCTGCAACTCAGATTCCCTGTACACATGTGTACACAGAATAAGAAGCAGCCCCTCCTCACCAAAAGTAGCTACAAATGGTGTTTAATACCCATAATGTGTCTTGTAATCCTGCTCAGTCCAAAGGGTGCTCCAGAAAGCTGCTGCCATGGACTCATCATGATAAGTATCACCCCTGGACCATGAGGCCAAGGGTCTGCCAGAACAGCCCTAGGAGAAGCCTGGCAGGGTGTCACCTTCTCTGAGTCTGTAATTTAGATTTCCTCTTACCTTTGGCACTCTCTGCTCTGCTGAGCTTACGCAAATGGGCCTTTGATAGGCTGATGCCTCCTGGGATGGGCCCGAAAAGAGCCAGGACAGGCTCTGGTTTTTCTTTTGGGGACCTTTTGATTCAGGATAAACCTCGATGTTACCTGCAAAGGTGTCAGACTTAGTGGATGCCTTGTCTGGGTTGTGTCTGGAGTTACCAACCAGCACCGCGCTCAGGACTGGAATGACTGTGGTGAAGTCCCTGCATGAATTTGACCAGCCTTGGGATGCTCTGAGGTCCCACCTGCAATTAAGAGTAGGGAAGAGAGGGCTTACTAAAGTCCCCTCACTCCTGTCATTTTGTCCTTCAGCTACTTAGTCTACCTCTCTCCAACCTTCTGTCCTACAGCCAAGCCTCTTTCTTTCTTACCAAACAGATTTCAACAAAAGAGAAAGAGATCATTTGCCTTGGATCAATTTTCAACACATGTGGCACTTCACAGAATGCAGATGGACTTAGGGTTTCAGGTTTATCAGGCACCTTCAAGACAGGACCTGCCAATTCTCAAAGCTATTAAGGATTTCATACCCTGTAGGATGAATATAAGGACAGAGCTTTTCACACCTCTGGGAAAAGATTATTAGATATTCTTTCCCGAGGAGAATTTAGTGGATGGAGTAAAAGCATTTAAGTGCCCACATTTCCCACTTGATTCCTCACCTGGGGATTTTCCTTCCTGCCTCCTCACATCAGTAACACACCAGTCTCATACTATCAAGCAGGACCTGATCCTGCCCAACAAAATCTGCAACCAAAGACACAGGATCTTCCTGACTTTCCAGACAATACTCCCTTACGGATTCCTGCATGATCTCAGAACATAGATGGGCACCATCTCTCCATCCACATAGTGTAGACCCAAAGCCTGGTTCAAGGCCAGGTGGCAAAGCTCTTGGAAGAGCCATGGGTGTTGTGATCCATGCCATGGGTCCTGAAAGACCCTTTAGAGGAGAAGGAGTTGGAGTTAACGCAGGCTGAGTGCTTTGAAGTAATTCCTGCACCACCTTTGGAGAACATTTTTTTTTCATTTCTGCAGCATCTTTGGAGAACATTTTTTGCATGGAGAGACAACAAAGTCCTTCCAGTTGTCCCACTTGACTATTATGTCCACAGAAATGCAACAATCGGGAAGGCAACAGGCCAGCCAAGTACTCCTTCCCCAGGCAGGCCTCCCATGCCATTGTTCCCAGCAGGGTCATAGGTGGTTGCAAAGTTAAAGCAGGGATCTGCAACACTGTACCAGGGAAAAGGTGCTCCTGTAGTGTCCTCTCAACTTGCCCAGAGCCTCAAGGGACCCAGTGGTATGAAAGGAAGGATGGTGAGACTCCAAAACATCATCAGATTAGATTTGTTTGCTGACACAGAACCAGGGTGATGGCATCATTCACATTTATGGCATGCCTATTTCTCATTCTGGGAAGCACAGCAAACAAATTAATTTAATTTCACTGCATCACTGGCATGTAATAAACTCATTTGATTGTTAGTCTCATAAATACCCAGTCCCTAGAGTCATGGCATGACAAAACTAATTCAGCCTTTGTTGACCAATATGTTTCCAGATTTTGTCTAGGCAATCAGACATGAAAGGGAGATTCCTTGGTTGCCACAATTCCAGAAGATGTATAAAAGACCTCAGATTTTCTAGATATTTATTTTGCAACTCGTAACTGGTCAGATTAATCCCACTAGTTGGGAGGCTGACTCATTGTTCTTGGGGTTATGAGTACTCAGGGAAGCTGAGGAGGAATCTCCTCCTCTCCCTCTATGTTTATTTGGAGGAATCCATAAAAATGAAACTATAAACAAAGTATATGCTGACACTAAAACCTGTCCAAAGCTCTGCAATAACTTGGCCAAAAAAGGAAGCTGAAAAGGCTCTTGAATCAAGACCTTGTAAGTCCTAGGCCATATTTATCTGGATTTTTTTTTTAACAAGAAGTTTTACATTACAGTTATTTTAAAAGCAAGCAGTTACTCTTTATGAAAACATAAAAGAGGATGGGACAGCAGGAGCAAATCATAGCTCCTGGGAGACATCATATTTGTCAGTGGTCTAAGCCAAAAATATCACGCGGATTTATCCCCCTAGAAAAGAAGTACATGTGTTATCTCAATAAAGCATTTTAAACAGAAATCATGCATTGAAAAAAACACTCTAGCCTTTTGAGATTTCTGTTTCTGACAGAAAGCAGTGGCATTAAACCCCTCTCCCTCCATCCCTAAATCCACGCTTCACCACACGTTTCTCCAGTTAATCAACAATCCTAAAGTAACAGAGCTCACCGTGGACAACATGACCTAAGAGCCAGGAGATCTGGGTCATCTCCTGTCTCATGGAAAAGCCGGCTTGTGAAGACCGTGAGACCTCAGTTCCCTACAAGAAAGACAGGAAGGACTGGGGGTCATGATGCTTCAGTTCTCTGCCAGGCACTGGCAAGGAGTCAGTGCGAGCTGAGCAGGAAATGTGTCTATGCTTGCAAACCACTTGCAGCAGATGCTAAAATCATTGTGAAAGAAATATGCCACGAGCACTGGAGCCTGCTCCCCATAGCGCCAGCTGTTCAGAACGAGGATATGGAGAGGGCTGAGGGAGATGCTGATCATGTAAAATGACCACAAGGCCCTAAGAGGGCTGTGACTTTGAGTCACAGATCCTCAGCATGGAATGGCTATTGTGGCACCCGAAAGCCATGAGTCTGCTGAGACTCACCAGTCTCAAAGAGTAGCTGCGCTGCTGTCCTGCAGACTCTCCTCCATACCAGGGTATCAAAGTCCCTGGAGAAGTGCGTGCACCACACACCCTACCAAGAGTCCTGAGCCAAGCTCTGCTGGACAAAGAGGTAGATTCAGGTGAGCTGGGATTGCAGAGATGGGCTGGGGCAAGAGGGAGGGTCAGGGAGTCCCTCCACAACACTGAAGCAAAGGGGGAGAGTGAAGAGCACGATCTGCTGACATCCAGGCTGTCAATTACCCTTTTCGGGTCATGATCACAAGTACAGCACAGTCGTCTAACTGTCCCTGTGGAAGAAGAATTCTTTCCAAGGATCTTCATCTCTGTGATACCGATCTCCATCACCTTCTACCTCTCTACTGTCCCATTTTTCACTTTAGTGCCAGTGACAAAGGACAAGCACTGCTGTCCCAGCAGTACCAGCATGGATGCAGCCTTCAGCACCTCTGCAGAGGTGGCTGGGGCAAGCAAGAGGAGGACAAAGCTGTGGATGACACCCCTGGGGACTCATAGTCCCTCTTCTGATTCATACCAGATGTTTGTAGCATTGAATCCCAGTTAGGAAGCACAGAAGCCATATCTCTCTCTATCCAGCCCTGAGGTTTCACTGCTGGTTTCAGCTGCAGTGCACCCATTCTGAGGCTGCATGGCAAACCAGCAGCCAGTCAAGAGCTGGCTCTTGGTATGAAAAAGAGAGACAAGGAGCCTCTTGTTAATCCAAATGTGGAAGGACATAAGAGTTCAAAGCAGGATGTGAATTGTCCCTCTGTTTGCTTATCTACTGGCCTGCTAGAGGGACTGGGTCGGAATCTGAAAACTATCTGTTTGCCCAGAGGGACCAGCAGAGAAACTGAAATTATTTATCTAGCTGGCTGTGTGATGGAGGTCTGCAGAGATCAGTACTGAACCTGAAATTGTCTGTCAGCCCATCTGTGAATCACGAGGGCAAAGACCCAGAGGGATCGGTACAAAATTCAAAATTACGTGTCTATTCGCTATTCAGCCTGTTTACTTTCCCAGGTCTGAGACATGAAGCAGGCCAACGTAACACAAAGCACATCTCTCAGGCTGGGGTCAGCCTGCTCTTCAGCGGTATAAAACGTTACAAATTGTCAGAGCATCACTGCAGTTGTTGGAGACTTCACGATTTACAAGGGAATTGCTGC
>NW_009699637.1:0-9854 GCF_000703405.1 Apaloderma vittatum
ATGGCAAGTGGTATGCAGTGGTAGCACTGTTTTTACCAAACAGTCACAGATGCCTTGCTAAAAGGTGATCAAGGGTCCTCTTTTAGAACAGGTACTGGCTTGGCCTCTATCAACTTATAAACTTCATAGTCTGCCTAGAACAGAAGTTGGAAAGAGCTGTGTTACTCACCTTGGAAAAATGCTGCAGTGGTTTAGTCATGGGAGAGCCGTATGCAAAGCTGCTGCTCGAAGCCATGGTTCAGAGGGAGAGCTCTAGGAATGAACTGGGAAAAGAGCCAGTGTTTGTTGTTTTCCACAACAGACATGGGACAGCCTTCTCAAAGAACTGTAACTTCAGAAGGTTTCTCAAGTGAGACAGAAAGAAGAAAAAGGAGAGTGATGAGCTGAGCAGGAACAAAGAATAGAGAAAAGGAGACGTTGCCAAATCACTTAAAAAAATGGTGATAACTATGCCTTGTAAATAGATTTTTGGGGGATTAACCTGTCATCTGTAGATGATAGATACCTGTAGAATATTTTTGCTTACCTCTCTGCTGTAACCTGTAGATTCCTGACTACAGCCAGTTATCTGCAAGGACATATACATTCCTTTCAGTCTTCTTGCCTTTAATTTCTACTTTCACCTATTATTCATATCCAATGAAACCCAAAGGCTTTTATAGCATCATCAGGCTGTGTCATGTATATAAATGTTCATGTGTTCATGTATATAAATGTTCATGTATATAAATGTTCACCTGGGACTGAGAGTGAATAAGTACTTCAGTACTACCCAGACTAAAGATGTTTCTGAAATCAACACAGTCATAGGTTCCTCATCCCTGTGATTTTTATTTAGGAATGGTAGTACATGTTTTTTAATTACTTTCTATCTAAGAGCTAGAAAAGACAAACTATTGCAGAGCACTCCTGCTATGGATTTAGAAACTATGTATTATTACAAGTTTAAATGAAATAATTTAAAGGTGAAGCATGTAGATACATATTTTAAAAAGGGAAGGGGATAGAGCAGTCATTGGATTTTCCAAAGTAGTTTATCCTCTACAAGACATATATATAGGGAATGTGAATTGATGAAGGCTGTGACCAGTGACCTTGCAAAAATTGTGAAGTATGAGAAATCCAGTGTCACAATTCTTTACCTATTTTCAGAAGTTTGCCTTCTGAGAGATTCAGAATAGAAAGGCTAAGTATATTTAATTGTTTTGAAAGGGTTGTTGGCTTTCACAATATTGGTAAATGTGGTGTGACTGAACAGGCTGTATCACAGGTGAAGAATGCTGTGCAGTATTTGGAAAACTCTAGCAGTAAATGGAGGTATTACTGGAACTTACAGGATATCAAAGAATTCTGCATTCTGCAATATTTCCTGTGGAGGGTGATCTCACATCATTTAAAAGATCCATTTAATTTCTACTGGTCATTACCATGAAGCAGTGTAAATAAAGCAATATAAGAATGTGATGTCCTGGATTCCACCTACTGCTCTGTAATGAAAACAACAGTATGAAGTATTGTATTTCTTAGGCCTAAATATAGAATATTTACCCTAAAAGTATGCCTTTTTGTAACAGGTGCTGCACCTTTTTTGCCATTATGCATTAATCTTTTTTAGTTCCAAGACATGTAGTACATACATTAGTATAAAAACTGAAGCCAAGCCTGGAAGTGATGGAAAAGAAATGCCACTGCTGGCTTCCATTGCAAGTGATACATTATGTCTTTAGGCAGCAATAAAGGTAATGATTTCAGAGCTCTAAAACGAGCCTGCTAGATTTATGTTCACAAAAGTTCTTCTCATTTTAACATTCTGAGCAGCATAATGTCATATCAAAGGTACAAGGTTGCAGCTTTATGGAATAGTGTCCATTGGTACAAAGTACATGCTCAGTAGTTCCCATTTCTTGCCCTTTTTTTTTCTTTTTTAGAAAACAATGAAATTAAGACATGAAACATTGAAGTATTTCAAAAGGAATATTTCACATTTTACTTTCAAATGTTATTTTGTATCTAGAGTCAGACTAAAATATGTTATTTCACTGAACTTTTAAAAGTGTAGGAGTTTAAGATAAAACATACTTATGAATTTAAAAATAGTAATTTTTGTTGAAATTCTATTTCCTGAACAATTTCTCCTACTACTGACAGAATTCTGTTCTACTAATAGAGATACCTTACTTACCATTTCACTTGTGCTTTTTGATCTGGTGAACTCTTCCACTTAGACTGGTCCATAGGTGAACTAATTTCATAAATGCACGTTTCAGGTTTGTAAATGCAATTTTTAAAAAGTACTTTCTGACTTTGGCATGCTAAACTCTCCATTCTGGTGTCTCAGTAGATATGCAGGCACCTCTTTCTTTACTTGCCCAAAGTTTCCAGGACTGCTTTTCAGCTGCTACTCAAACCTACTGTTACATTAATCTTGGTGCTTCATCTTCCGTGTGTCAACACTTGTAGGATCACTTTGGTGTTGAAACTGCTCTACAGGAAAATACCTGTTTAGAGTCAGAGGTTAAGCCAAGGCTTAAGAGGGTTCAAAATGATTTCTCAAATTACATGGGAAAGGTGGTTTTTTTGCAATAACACTGTGATCAGATCACAGTGTTATGTTTAGAGCATTTTTGACACTGATTAGCAGTGCTACTTCATTAAGATAAAGAGAGGAAAACCAGCTAGACATGGAAGAACAGCAGAATGCCCACAAAAAGACACAAGTAAGTGAAAGGTAAGTGAAAAAGAGGTGTTTAGCAAGAGGAGGGAGAACAATCAGGTGTTTTCAGGAGCTGCTGTTTGGCTAACACAGCCGTGGACACTACCGTTAAATAGCTAGATCAGGACAACTCTCAAAGCATCTCATGAGACAGCTTTCTCAAAACCAACCCAAATATGTACTTGATGTTGCTCTACCTCAGGTACTAAAATCAAAATTGCCTTCCAGGAAAAGACCAACAGCTATTGAAAGGCATTCACTTAGCAGACAACTAGCTTTTGAAAATGCTACTACCAAAGATCTGTTTAGTTCTGCTTCTCTTTTGTGCTACCATCCCAAAAGCTCTGCTGATACTGGTTCCTCTGACTGTTCCTTCATCTGTTCCAGCAAGATCAATTCAAGCAAACTAAAGGTTTTAGATAATTCACTGTATTTTATCTAAAGCAGGACTAGGGAGCATTTCATTGACAGGATGTGAACTTGTGCCAGGAGGGTAGCAGTGAACTTCTTGTGATGGTGATGTTCCAGGCTTTCGCATTCCGTGTTTTGGAAGGAGCATTTGTGGGGGGCAGAGGCCAGCATTAGCCCGGCTCTCCTGTTTCTGCTGTGTGACCCGCTTCAGGTATTTCCATGTGGCACTGCATAGCTCTGTAGAGGTTGGAAGGCTATTAGGATCCTGAATGACACAGTTTCTGAAGCATTTGTTGTATGGTTCAGTAATAAATATAGTGGCAAACTTAATTCCCGTTTTCAGCTAGCTTAGATAGAATAGTTTTTACACCTGTAATAGATAATTATCTGATAATTCATATTCTGTTTACATTTATACATAGATATACCTCTGTATATTTGAAGAGTTTTTAAGCATAACTATGTATACATCAATATATAGTATGTTATAATAGTATGTTATTACAGATAAAAATCCCTCATAAATTTGTGTTTAGTCTGAGACCATTTTAAGCCTACTGCTCTTACGTCTAGGCTCATCAACTCCCTGCATAATTTCGCCTTTTCTGTTGTCTCCTTCTGAACCTTAATTCACTTAAATATACATTTATTTCAAGAAGAATCACAATCTTGTGCATGCCCCATCATCTACAGTACCCAAAGATGCTTTGTGGTGCAGCTGAGAGCGCTGGTGCTGTATGGGAAGCCAGGAGCATGGCAGCACAGTGAAGCATCCTTACTTTTGCAGTTTGAGTTCTTTCAGCAGTTTGTTGGCACAACTTATGGCAGTTATTTCTGTTCTTTCTTTTCATTGCAAGCCTTGGGGAAGAACAAAGCTCAAAATGAGGCTTGCTGGGAAGAGTTTTCAGTCCTTAGAAATGTAAGTAAAATAGAAAATATTGCCTCATTGTATATTTTAGGTAGTGGAACAATAGTTATATTTAATAATTCTTCTTCTTACAACAAAAGTAAGTCACATAACATCTTAAAAGAACTTATGAAGAATAAAAATATATTCATTTTTTTCTGCTTTGAATTTGTCTAGGTGCAAAAATAACAGATTAATGGAGCAAGAAAATTATTATTTTAGAAGAAATGTATTACAATATTAACTAAGTCAAAATTAGAAGTAAAGGTAAAAGCAAGACATACTTGTGAAGTTTCAAGCCACGTAAAATGCAACATAATTGGTGATGTGAAATATTTCCAGTAGGAAAAAACCACATAGACAAAAAGGTTTCCATAGCAATGCACTGCTATTACTCTCTCCTAAAGTAAAAAAGACTTTCTAGAATGAGAACATTCTCTATCGAAAGATGAATGCAAATATATTATAAAGGGACGATTCTGTGCATTTCTTTTATTATTTTGGTTTTTAAGACTTCAGAGCTATTAATGAAGTGGGAGATGAGGCTCTAAGATATAGTGACTTGGCACATACAGAAAATCAAACAGCATCAGTAATGCAATAAGACACATTCACAATGGTGGTCAAACAGTGAAACACCGTGATGGACACAAGCTTTGGTAATGAAACACTGAAGAGATTATTCTGCTTTACTGCATTCTTCTTCCACAAAACGCAAGAATGAAGATAAAATTCAGATTGACCTCTGCGCATCCGAATTTTCTAACTTAGCTGAAGGTCTACAGGATTATTGGTGGAATAAATTCCAAGATTTACTTTTAAAATAACACCAGTGTATAAATGGTATGTTCTGAACTGTTATGATGTTTAGAGTAGCCAGACCACAAAGTTGTGTCTTCCTTATTTGTCCTACTTTTATTCCTTCCCCATGCCTTTCACAGCCAGGGCGGTAGGACCAGTATGGAAATTGTTTCTGTTCCTAACTTTCCCTGTTATAAAACAGAATAATTACTCATCATTCCATAGCACAACAGATCCTGAAATAGAATCTCTCTCTAGACAAATGTGGACTATTATCATTAACTATTACTCTCGATAAGAACACATTTTGTAATTTTGGTTAAGTAAAAAAATACTGGACTTCCGTGTCCTGATTGTGGTAGGAATATTTCTCCAATGTTTCTTTCCAGCGTTAATCATTTTTAAAATGTGTTAGGTAAACTCACTGGCCTAGCACTGCCACTATATACAATTTTGAGGAAGAATGCCACCTTGAAAGAGGAAGACAGTGCTGAATGATATTCTGTTTCTATGTCCAACACTCATATGTTTGCCATTTTGAGAGAATTTTTACTTTCTGCAAGACAATACCTACAGTTCATTCAAATTTTGCATTAATTTAATTCCTTTTTTTAGTGCATAAATGTTACATGTTCACATAATGAATTTGTCAGATGTGGCAAGCTGAGAGAACTGGTCTCACTAAAGTTAGTGGGAGATAAGCCTTTAATCTTCATGCAAGACATAAAAAAATTTCATATAATCTAAAAGATAAGTATTATAACACAGTTCTCTGTTGTGGTTAATACTGAATTTATATTATTGCAAGCCAACCGTTTTAATGTTATTCTTGCCTGTGTATTGTCTCAGCTGAGTCCAGTTCTCATTTCAATCTCTTTTAAAATAAATAACTTTGCCACTGTGTACTGCATTCTCATAGTCTGGGAATCTTTGACTTGCTTGTGGTGCTTTGAGAAAAATATTTACCTTAAGTCCTGGGTCCCTAAGGCCTACTTTTTTTAGTGACATTTCTGAGAAAAAGAAAAAGAAGAAAAAGTTATTTTTATATATTCTTGCACTTATAATCTATAATAGCAGAGAAGTCTCACAAAGAAAACCTTCATTCCCTGGAGGTCAGGTCTGAAAAAGTATTTGCAATATTTCATTCAGCTATGAGATACAGTTTGGTAAGTCAAGGAGTATACTGCCTATTAGGAAATTATCAAGAACAGCTGTCACTTTCTTTATATGAATACACTTGTATATATGCAGGGTGGTGGAACACTGGAACAGGTTGCCCAGGGAGATGGTGGAGGCACCATCCCTGGAGACAATCGAGGTCAAGTTGGATGGGGCTCCGAGCAACCTGATGTAGTTAAAGATGTCCCTACTCACTGCAGGGAGGTTGGACTAGACGATCCTTAAGGGTCCTTTCCAACCCAACCCATTCTATGATTCTGTTCTATGATTCTAACTCACTAGTGCAGTAATACATTTCTTAGTGTAAATAAGATTTAGTAAAACAAATTATCAAAAATACTTCATTTGGTAACAACAAAAAATTGACAATTTTGCAAATTACAAGTGGTAGAAAAAAGGTGTGATCAAAGCTGATACCTTTTTACGTCTACTGACTTAAAAACACTGATTTTTTTAAAAATTGGAGCAATTCCAGATTAAATGGAGAAATGTCTATGTGGGAGGATGTACATAACAAACAAAATTATATTTGTATTCTATTGATTTTTAAATCTTATGCAAATCTAATACATAAATTTACTCCAGAGGCATGCTGCGGTTTCACAGGGAGTCAATCCAGATTTTTGTTGAAGTTGCAATGAAAGGAAATGTGTTCTTAGAATTCTAAAGCAAATCTTATTAAGTTTGATAATTCTATTGAAATGAATGTTTAGATGGACAAAAGAATGGACAAAATAATATTTGCGTTAGAGATTATATAAAAAGTGTTTAAAATAAGAATGGGTGTACATTTTATTCAAGGTGTACTGGTTTGAGTATTTGACTCACTTTGTCTGCCCAATTTTTGATTTAAGTTACTATATATTCTGCTTTCCTTTCTTGCTTCTAGTGTTCAACAAAATTATAGTGAGAAGTGATTTTGTGCTCCACAGACTTGCTTTTGCATCTGGTTGCATCTATTGTTTCTTCATAATTGTTTCTTGATAGTGTGGTTATTTGGGACTGCGGAACTCCCTGAGTTCTCAATTCTGGTAATATTAATTGGCCACTATTACTGGTGTTCCATGTCTGTGGGCTTCAAGAATGGTTTTCCTGTTTGGTTTTCTGTTGTTAACTCAATAGTTCACTCTTAACTGTGTGGAACTGCTTCTCACATCAAGGGTGATGTCTCTTAGCCATATATTGTAAAAGACTGTATTCTTCTTGAAGGTCAAAAAGTTCTACTGAAGCTTCATAATAATTTGATAACAGCTTGATAGTTGCCAGTTGGATTGTTCTGCATTTCCATGGAAGTTCTTGCTCTCAGTGATTGGACAGGGCTCTGAGAATTCCTTTCTAATTATGATCCATATTTTCTTTTTCCGTGCTTGCCGTGTTTCAGAGTACCTGGAAGTGTAGCAGGAGTGCTGATCTGCTTGAGAGTAGGAAGAGTTTACAGAGGGATATGGACAGGTTGTGTCGATGGGCTGAGGTCAGTTTTATGAAGTTCAGTAATGCCAAGTGCTGGGTCCTGCACTTGGGTCACCACAACCCCAGGCAGCGTTACAGGCTGGGGAGGAGCGGCTGGAAAGCTGCCTGGCTGGACATGAGCCAGCAGTGTGCCCAGGTGGCCAAGGCCAATAACATCCTGGTCCATATCAGGAATAGTGTGGCCAGCAGGAGTAGGGAAGTGATGGTGCCCCTCTACTCGACACTGGTGAGCACACAGCTCGAGTGCTATGTTCAGTTTTTGGCACCACAGTACAAGACCGACACTGAGGTAGGGGAGCGGGTCCAGAGAAGGGCAATGAAGCTGGTGAAGGGTCTGGAAAACAAGTCTTATGAGGAGCGGCTGAAGGAAATGGAGTTGTTTAGTCAGGAGGCTCAGGGGAGGCCTGATCGCTCTCTACAACTGCCTGAAAGGAGATTGTGGTGAGGAAGGTGTTGGTCTCTACTTCCAAGTAACCAGCAATAGGACAAGAGGAAATGAACTCAAGTTGCACCAGGGGAGATTTAGATTGGAAATTAGGAAAAATTTCTTTACTGAAAGAGTGGTGAAGCACTGAAACAGGCTGCCCAGGAAAGTAGTGGTGTAGACATGGCACTTCGGGACATGGTTTGGTGGTCATGGTAGTGCTGTGGTGATGGTTAAACCTGATGATCTTCAAGGTCTTTTTCCAACCTTAATGATTCACTATTTATGGCATCTTTTCTTTCTACATCAGCCAAATGTTTTAGCACAATGGCTAAATTTTGTAACTGAGTTTGTAACGTAATGCACTAACATTAAATAGATATTTTTTTTTTTTTGGCAACTATTGCTCCATAATTGCTTCTTAATCTGATTTGGACCTATAATGCTATGATCAGTTGGGGAATTTTACATCGTAAATGCAGTATGCATTTTGAGGTCTCAATTATGTAACACTTTTTCATTCTCTTGATTTCTGATATATTCAAACAACAACAAAAATGTGTAAAAAGAGCAAGATTCTCGACCAGGCTTTTGTGAACTCTGTTTCTTGTTAATTACCGCAGGCAGTCTTCTGAGTGACCATGGAGAGTAAAATCCTTACATGAAAGATTTATGTCAACCTGAAGTATCTTATAAAAGTTAGACGACCGATTTCCTAAAAAAAATGCACATTTCTCTTAATTTACTACAAAAGGCATTTATAGCGGTTCTCAGCTGTAAAGAATCAGATTTCAGATGTACAACGTGAACCAAAATGAATTGCAGCTATCACATCTGCAGTATAAAGGAAGACATGGTTGAGGGCTTTTTAATGGTTCACTAGTTTTAACTTTTGTGGACACTTTGCCTGTGATATTACCTGCCATTTCCTATGCTTTCTGTACCGTGTAACTCAACAGAGCACCAGTCTCAAGAATTACTTATCCACCTCTTTTCAGAGGCATTGATTTTATTTATTTGTAAAAAAAAAAAATAAAAAAAAATTCAGGACTTCCTTCCAGTTGGACTTTTTCAATACATTTAATTTACCTAGTGAAGATATTTATAAGCATTTTCAGAGTCATATTCTTACCTGGAGCCTTGTGGAAATTTTTCAGATTGGAGACCTATAAATTTCAACTTATTAAATATATTACTGAATACTTGAGGATAAATAAATATATTATCATGGAATTTAGAATAGTTAAAAATCCTTTGAACTTCTTCTACATGCATATTCACCATGACATGCATCTTTAAAGAGAATTTAGATATAACATATGCATTATGAAGTGTAGAGCAGATGACACATCATAAATCAGCAATTGCCATTTAACAATAAGAAGTATGATACACTCAAAAACTGCATGTACATTATCCTTATGCTTATTCCCTATTTCCACAATATATTTTTAAGATGATAATGTATGAAAATTTTCAGACTGCTTGATAAACAATTGTGTATTCTTCACCAAGCATGGTTATTTATATTCTTTACTTTATGAGTGTTCTCAATGCATATAAAAAGGAAGCATTAAAATAAAATCTAAAGGTAGATTTTTAACAGTCCATAGAAATATTTTCATTCGTCTATTGAGGTCATTACTCATGTTGGTAGTTCAGAATAACATTCTTTAAAACTGATAGAAAAAGGATTTATTTTAAATCACTGGAATGCAGAAAATTGGGCATTAAGGCTAAAATGTCATTCTTCAGTGAGCCTGCTGTGCTTGGGCTTTGCAGTTGACCTAAGAAGCTCAAAACACGGAGGAATGATTTTCTATTCATTAGAATTAGACAAGGCAAGTACTGCAAACCAGCAGAATACTGACATCATTAAAAGAAAAAAACCCACAAAACCCACAAAAAAATCACAAACAGCATGATTGTGCTTTGACTGTGTTTCCTCT
>NW_009699637.1:9885-24777 GCF_000703405.1 Apaloderma vittatum
CCTGTGTTCATGTTGCATACCCAGAGTAACTGAGGAGTAAGATGTGGTAGGCTTAGTAAAGCCAGTTTGAGATGTGACTCTTCCGTGACACGTTCACCCTGATCCTCTGTGGAAATTTCTGACTCTTCAGCAGATGTGACAAAATGGAGAATAGGTCTGGTTTTCAGCAGCCATATTTTAGACTAGTGTCACCGGGTAGATGCTGCTGCTGAAGCAGCTGATAGAATACAGCTGACCAAAGTCTGGGGTGGTGAGTACTCTGGAACACAGGGCCAGCTGTCCAGGCAATATGTAGGTAACCCCTCAGGGAAGGAACAGGGCAGGCGGCAGGGCAGTAGCATCATAAAGCTACTGAGGTCTCCAAAATGCTTTGAGTGAAATCCCTGAGTTTATGAAAAGCCACATTTTTTAAGCTATGTAGGAAAAAAATGTATGGTTTTTTTTTGTAGAATGTGGTTATGTTATTGATACATATTTGTACTGTGATGGACTGTGAAGTCACAGAAAAAATAATCATCTTGTGGCAATAAAGTTTACATACAGGTAATTGTGGAATGGAAAAACTCAGAAAGAAAAATGCATCTTCTATCTAGGCAGTACTGTCTGAGATTTATGAGATATGTTTGGCTGGCATTAACCTTTATGATAATAATTGAGGAAATTGGTTCTTTTACTTTGCTAAATAATAGAAAAAAGTAATGTATTAATTATTAATTATTAATTATTAAATAGAAATATAATATGTATGTATAATGATCCCTGAAGTTCAGTCTGCCCTCTTCTATTGCTTCTCAGGGATTCTGTGGCTAGCGTGAGACACTAGGAAATGCTTCTGTCACACCAATGTACTACCTTTGCAGGTGTCTAAAGGATTTCCCCTCCTACTCTCCGTGGCTTTTCTGTAGTCTTGAGATCTGTGCAAGAAATTGAACATTAGGTGGTCTAATACATGTGTTTTAAAGATGGCACAGGTAGGGACTAGAGTGCTTTGATGTTTGCCAACTATCCCAAAGTCTCTCTTGACACAAGCCAAAAGTTAAGGCAGAAAGAAAAGAAAAAATACATTTGCCTGATTAAAATGTAAACAGCCCATTTACTATTTTGAAGAGTGCAAAAAAAACCATCATCTGCTACTTTGATATGTACATTTTACCTTTGATATGAACAACTCTCATATTAAATTCCTGAAGCAGAAGGCTCTATTATAGCAATTTAGAATATGTTCCTTTCATTCTGTCAAACCAGATTAAAGATGACTAGTATGAGAGATGCCTACATTTACAATCGATCAGATCATGATTCTGCTGCTTGAAAGTATACTTTCTCTGTAAGAGAAAACTTTTCATCACTCTTTTTATTAAGAAAACTAACAAGGTGGCTTTTTTTCCTTTTCTGTCTTTCCTGAATTTCATAAGCACATCTCAGATATCAGAAATGTACTCAGATATTTCCTCAAAGTTTAAGACAGGAAAGATGGGACAAGAAACATTAAGACAAGACTGTCTTTAATTGCTCTAAGCTTCTCTGAAAAGAAGCCTTCTGTTTTGTAGACGGTGCAGTAATAGGAGCAACAATGCCACTGAAAGTTTCCATAAAGCTTCTGCAATATCCTGAAAATCCTGTGAAAGACTGACTTTAGGTATTTGGGTCAATCTGTAATGGCCTTCACCCATTGGGGGGGGCCAGTTAACTCAGTCATTAGAGCATAGCTAAGGTCGCGGGTTCGATTCCCGTTCGGTCCCCATGTGTTGCCTGATCTAGTCGAGAGGTGGCGTCCCTGGCGGCAGGGAGGCTGGATTAAAATGATCTCTAAGGTCCCTTCCAGCCTGGGCCATTCTATGATTCTATGATCATTAGGTGTTGGAATACATTTCTTCCTTTATCTCCCAAGTTTTTTTGTACTACATTAGATTTATTTTCCCTTTGAATAGTGTGAACTCTGTAGGTAAGTTTCCACAAATAATTCCATGGTTCTTTGGTTTGTTTCCTGCTTCAGAAGGTGGTGATGTCATCAGTGTGAATTTGCCATGACTTTGTAATCCACCCAGCATGTAGCTGACCTGCAGCAATATACAGCTGGCAGTCTAGTCAGCCTGTTAACGTAATCTTGTCTCGCATCAGAGATGAGAACAGGTCAGTCAGCCTGTTAACACAATCTTGTCTCGCATCAGAGATGAGAACAGGTTTTATTTTTCCCTGTTAAATCCAGTGCTCTGGCCTTCTTTTCTCTATGTAATCTGGTGAGCCATCCGAAAAAGAATTGCATCAGTTACAGTGACATGTTGATTCTCCAGTGATTTACATGCAACCTTATCTTACTATTTCCTCACAGCACTCTCAGATACAGTTCTGCATCTGAATTTTATCTGAGAATTAAGTTATAAAGATTCAGTTATAAACCCCTACTCTGATGTTTTTCTTACTTCTTGTGTATCTGCTTCTCAAATGATCACAAAACCTTCAAGTTTGACTCTGTACCACTCTTTGGTGATGATGCTAAAAGTCACAAAATTAATTTGAACCAATTCTTCAAACTTTACTTTTTTATCCTGTGCTCGGTTTGAATTCTCTTCTTCCTGCTGCATCTGAACTTAACAACCACCTCCCAGCTGTGATTGGATTTTAACCTACTGACATACACAGTTGTTGATGTGACCTTGTTCCAAAATGTTTTTTTAATTCACTTTGTTAGTAATATTATTAACCTTTTCCACCACTTCAGAAGACTTTTCCCGATAATTCTGCATATAACAAGAATTTAAAAGATGGACTCTTAAGTGAGTTTTTACATATTTTTTATTTTAATTTATCTTTGCAATTCCTTGACAGGTGACCACAACCACAGGTTTTTTTCCTCCTTTTGCTGCAATGATAGGATAAACCAACAATATGCATCAAGTACCCAGGAAATGGCTCCTAAAAGAGAGTGAAGGCAGAGTCAAGAAAATCTTTTTCTTCTGACGTGTCTAATAACATCAGCATCTGATAACATGCACTAGTTTTTCATTTCTCTGTGCCTATCAATCACATCAATATTTGATTGAGCATTTCATGAGCTTAATCAGAGCTCTGCTTGATACCTGGTACACACTCTTAATGGATTAGAGATATATTTTTTCCTAGATGAATGCCTTTGCACAAAAGCCAACTTCTAGGAAGAGTATTTCTGAATTTCCCCTTTACATTTCAGGATTAGATTCATAGCTTGGTATGTTGAGGAATCTTTTCCAGGTTCTGAGACAAATTCAAAAATCTCTATAGATGTTAGGTTCATCCAGTCCTGCTGGATCCTTGTCTCAGGAATATCGTATTATTCTTGAATACGCCTCAGGTGTTCTTGTGTTCTTGTAATGTTACTCCTGTAACATAAGCCTCTTTTTCCTCGCATACATATTTGTCTGTCTGAGGTCTAAGGACCCACAGTGGGCACTTCTTCCATGGAAAATTATTAGATTAGCTAATTAAGACAGATTTTAAAAAATAAAAATCACTACACAAATATCTGTCTCCTGGGTGAATCATCCTGCCCTTAAAATTTGCCGTGCACATGCTTCTTTCTCCTTGATCTCACATCCCAAAGTTATGCGCTAGAGCTGTGCGTCTTCCAGTCATTGGAGAAAGAGACACAAGAAAGTTTTCATCTAGGAGATCTAAACACAACCAGAATGGATGATTCTTGTTGTGAAGTACTTCTATCTTGTTTTGTGATACTCTTACATTATACAGCATTTGCCATCCTCACATAAGAGAAGGATTGCTGATTTGAAAGCATGAATTCTCACAGTTGAAAATAAAGGTTTAATAATCCAGCTGTAATAATCAGGTGAGTGTAATCAAGTGTTGTGGTTCAAATGCGCAGAGGACAAGTAATATTGGAATTGCACTAGTACTGCAAATAAGACATATCTGTCAAGGGATAAAAAAGGCAAATACTTTTTGAAAGTGCAGTGCATTAAATGCAGTTAAAATATTTTTTTTTTTGTACTACCAGTAGAAAGCACCAGCTGCCTGAAAGACCAAAATCATATTTGATTTTGTGGTTTATTTTGAGCTTGTATTGCAATATATGTCAGGGTCTATAAATTCTCAGAAAAGGAACAGCATCTTTCTTGTAAGGTGCAGGACTATGAATATTAATTGATCACAGTAAATATTTGGGATCATGGGAAAAGAGCACTTGCTACAGCAGTTGTTATATTAGTACCCAAGGGCATTAGTGGCTAGGATAAAAACACAGGTACTTACAACTTCATAATTTGTGCATATGACAGATTTGCTGGTAGGTTCTGGAAAGGAAGGTACTCTATAGCAGTATGGAAACGTGAGTAGCTTAGCAGGCCCACAGGTATTTGTACAATGCTATAATCTATTTTGTTACATGTTCATCAAATTATATGAAACTCAAAAATTCTGAGGTGGTAATAACTTTTTATTTGTGGTAGCTCACGGTTCTGACAGCCAAATTCAGTATAATAGCTTAATACTGCATTTCTTTGCCATCTAAAATATTAATACAGGATTGACTAAATATCTCTTCTAAAGTCTATATGGCCCAGAGGTTATTAAGAAATCCTGGGTTTGTCTTTAGGGGGTTCAGTCTACTTTCCATACCTGCAGATAGCTTTTGTGTGCTCAGCTTTTGAAGGAGGGATCTTTTTCAAAGCAAAGGCAGAGGAATGTTAATAAATCACATCTTTATGAAATATTCATTAATTCAGTGTGTTCTTTACAAGGCTGCTGCCAAGGCAGTGCAGGGTGACGAATTACATTTTACACACGCAGGAAATGGTTGACAAGATACATTGTCTATGTAGAGGGTTCCCTGAATGGTCACATACAAAGCTAACCAACAAAAGTTGTTTACACTATTAAGCAAGCAGCACAAAAATGCAGCTGTCTATATCCCTGCCAAGTTCCTGTACCTCCTCTTTTATGAAGAGTTTTCCCTCCTGGTTTAGTTCTACTTTTTCTTCTTATAACAAATTTTGTTCTTATGAGGTTCTTTACTGAGAATGCCAGTGGAACGAAGTCAGCTGGTAAGAAAAACGCCAGCCAGCCTCATGGCCTTTGTTACATCTTACGGGAGGATGTGGACCTGCCTTAAGGTCTCTTATTCATGTGTCACTAGTCATCAGAAACTTGCTGCACAAAACCAAGCTGAACTAGCGAGTGAAATGGAATCTCTTTTTTGATTGCCTCTTTCATCTCTTTAGCACTTGGAAAGCAACTCCTGGGTAGCCAGGACATTGGAATCAGCATGACTGTGCTCCATCTCGTCCACAATTGTGCCGTTACACCACACCGTGATAAAGGATGGTGTTCTTGCAAAATCATTCAAAGGGCACATCTTTCATTACAAGGTATGTATCTTTTGACTGGCTCAGTAAAAGAGGAATGGCATAGATTTTGCAAAGACTCACAGGCAAAGTTTGTGGAAAGTATCCATTAAAACATCATGACACTCCTTCACTTCAGGGGAGTGCACAACATGTACAAGAACTGGGTTTTGTCCTGGACGTGAAAGGAAAGACAAGGTACAGGGACTGTGTTTTAATTATATTGCATCTTTGTTAATTTATCTGGGAACTATGCAGGTCATCTTAATTATTTCCACTTTCTGGAGGGCAAAACCCACCACACTCAAACTGCACACCCTCTGGACCTGTAAGGGGGTCCTTACATACAGAGACTGCTCTCTGCTTGCAGGAAGGTGAAGGGGCTGCTATAAAAGAAGAAATACCTCCTAGACTATCTACATATTATGTATTTGGCAGTATCCAGTTTTGTTCCTGAAAATTTCTTGATATTTCTATCCAGGACCTTTCTTAATTCCCCTAAACCGAGAATGAGATTCCCTATGAGTTTTCTTTGATAATGCATGAAGTATCATGGTTATCTTTGTTCACTCAAACCAGATGCTTAAACAGTTCACTCTTTTGTCTAAAAATATATAAGTATATATGCATTCTGTGGGAAGAGGAAAACTTTAGTTTTCCTATTTGTTCATCTTTGCACTTTATTTAACATTAGAGCTCTTGAATAAAAAAAATCTGTAGAACTGAGTCATCCTGTAAGCAGTCAGGGGTCTCAGAAATCATAGGAAGTGCCTTTCCCAAGCAAAGTTTGACTGCAAGCAGCAGAGTGCTCGTGAAAAAGTAGTCCTGACACTTTGTCATCTGCCAGAAGCTCTGGTATTTCCTTTGGCAGTAGTCGTAGTGCCTGTCTTGTCTTTGTTTCCATATTGTACTTTTACTATAGTTCTTTTCCCCAGTAAATCTTTCAACTACCTTCTATTCCAAACCTTAAACATAAATTCCTTGTCTTTTTAATTAAACTGCAATACTTGGTCAAGGCTTTGTTTCACCTCCTGGGCTTGGTGCATACTTTCTCCTCAATTCTCTGTTCAGCCGGTGCTGTTGTTCCTGGGTACAGTGTCTGACACGTCCAGCTCCCAGCATTCACACCCCCTGTGACACCAGGTTCCTGACTGGTACCTGAGCCCAGACTCTGCAGCCAACTTCCGACCAAACGGAATAAGCCTGGCTACCCAGGTTTTTCTGAAGACACCTTATACCTTTGGAATGTATCCTTATACCTTTGTAGTGTATCCTGTGTGACCACATTGCAAATATTGCAGCAATATTCCAAAGATACAATGACTGAATCAAGGTTTTCCAAACTTCAGAGAAGACTAGGTCACCAGGATGCCGTTTTATTTTCTTGATACTGTTATTATTTTTATTGTGTTTATTTTAGGTTTATGTCTGCATCTTATATTCCAAAACAGACAAGACAGTAAGGTATTAATTCTTGTTTGCATCTTTTTCACGTATGTATGAGTTTGTTAACTCTACATATAACCCATTTATTTTGGAGAAAAAAATGCAGTCCTCTCACCATTTTGAGTCAAATTCACCTGAACTTCACCATTGTCACTGCAGTAAAGTTCATGAGCATAAACTAGCAGAATTTACAGGCACATGGTCTGCAGTAAAAGGACAAACATTTTCTTTCATATATTAGGGTCATGAGCAATGAATGGAGACTCTCAATACTATTGAAATGCATGATAATTAAAAATAAGAAGTCCAAGAAGTAAGTCTAATGGGAAATGTTCCTTAATTTGTTTCAGTTTCTAAGGTCATTTTTTAACAAATTCAAATAAACTTTCATTTGAATCATTCTAGATCACAAGGGAACATACATCATTGAAATATCACTGAAGCATGTCATCTGGCTTTTCCCCTGCTCATAATCTCCCCCATCCTTGAAATGTCCCCTCTACTGAAGTTATAGAGAGAGAGGTAGAGGAGCTAATTTGGATATCTATATGCCTTCAAGCAATTGTGGGGAGATTTTTGTTCCCCTGACACCTGCTGAGTTGGACAAACTGAGCCAGGAAATGTGTCCCTGAACCTTTGCTCCTCTCTGCTGAGTGAAGATAGTTCCTCACTGGACAAATTAAGTCCTTATGCCCTTTATAAAGTTGGCTGCAGAATGCTCAAATGAAATATAAAAAGTTAAATAACAATTAGCACCTTCATGGATTTTACATGTTTAAAGCAAAAGAGAAATCAACTATTTGATCATATGAGATTTGATTGTTTTTCTCCAAATTTAGTTTCTTTCTATGTGTATTTTATTTCTGGTCTTAATATAAACAGCACAAGCTAACCGAGGGCTTTTGAATTAAGGTTTCTGATACCAATATTAAAATAGTCATACTTATTACTGACACTAACATACTTCTTCCCTTGTTTTACTCTGTGAAATGGCTGCCCTGAATCTACAGTATCAATCTGACAGTGTTGTATTCATTAATGTTTATGATGCTGAGTTTATTTCGGTAAATTCAAAGTTTGAGGCTTTTTGACTCAGCTCAAAAAGGTGAAGCTGTAACCTCACAAGTAACAGATTTCTGTAGGCTTTTTCCAAGTGCCAGCAGTATCATAATCACCTAAACACATGGGGTTGCACTGTGCTAGTTATCAAAAGTGTTATGAAAACTTTCCTTCCCTCTTTGAGCTCTTATGTAAACTGGCCGTGTCAACTTCTAGGCCTGACTGAGAAACCCATCTCCTAACATTCAGCACCAGTTCTCCCAGTATGTGCCAACTCCTGCAATGACATTGAGGTCTGAGTATCTGAAATGTGGACTAAGGAAGGCTCATGGAATTACCTTACAGCAGTATCCCTAAGGCCATAGCTTAAGAAGAATTTAACAAAAAAGATTAGGCCTAGTAATGAGGGAAAACTACATCTCTTTCATAAACACCTTTTTATGTAACGACATCCTTGCAAAACAGCAAGAGCCGGTTCAGGCATTTACTACATATGCACCTGCAGATAGAAAAAGGCATTGGTTCCTTTCACCGTCCGTATGCTTTCCTTTTCTTCAGCAGTGGGTAGAAGGCCTAAGAATACCTTCAGGGTAAAGATTTTATTGAAAATCTGTATATGCACTAATGGCATGAGTTTTGAATTAAAATATGTATACTGATTTGGATTTATCTTTTGGGATTTTTTTCCCAATTTCAGTAAGTGATTTGGGAATACAAGCATGAAAATATTACATCGTAGATGAGATGTAATCTGAAAATTGCCTGCAAAAAAATGAACGTCGTATTCACCACTAAACTCTATCATAAAATTCATGAAGAGAGCAGGGCCTGGGAAAAAAATAAATCATATTTAGAAGGAAAATACGTGCTCAAGGCAGCAAATGATACTGATATCCTCTGTAGGTTCTGAAGTTTGATTCTTTACAGTGTGTTCTGATGAACTTAATAGTGATGATACACCTCAGAAGTTGTGTTGCTGTGTTTGTTTGGAATTTGCTCTGTAGAAACACCTGAAGAGTTGAATAGACACTAATTATAAAATCCCTCGTGTCTTTTTCCCAAGGAGATATTTCTATATGTATGTGACTAAATACTCAGTAATTCAAGCAACACTAACTTTCTAGTTGCTTTTCTGAGACATCCCATGTCCATGGTTATGAGCTCATAAGATATTTTAATGTTAATCTTTCTTTCTTTAATGTGAAAAAAACCCCAAATCAAATATAGGAGAGGGAGTGCAGTAGACATAGGAATGCAATCTGTCGGTATTTTTTCTTATATGAGAAAAATATTATAAAGATCATCCCTATGTTGTGTTTCTTCTCCCCAAAGAACTAGCACAGAATGTAGTTTACAGTAAGTAAAAAACCCAAGATAGATGAATCAGTATCAGTTTCCTTCTTTGGACCCTTGAGTAATCTTGAAAGAAATACTTGAAAGAAATAAATTTGGAAAATGACCTTGAAAGAATGATCCTATCTTTTCTTTTTTTCTTCTTTTTTTTTTCCATGTCTAACCTTTGTTATTGAGCTGATTTGGCTGTGAGCCCATTTACTTGATTCAACTTTAGCAGAGCAATAACAATGCAAATACTACGATTTGGAGCAAACTCCGTGTCTAATCCAAGAGCAAATTGTTCATTGGACTGATTGCGCTCCTTGGAGAAAGTGAGAAATAATCTCTCTTCTACTACATTTGCCTTTTTCTCTGAATGTTATGCTACCTACAAAGATAATGGGTGACTGTGTAATATCCAAGATATTCTTAGTCATTGTTTGAAGAGCTACACTGAAGGTTTAACTGCCATGCCACACTTCTTTCTTTAGTGCGCAGAGATTGCTTCCTTTTTCTTTTCTTTTACTGCTGCATCCCTCCATGAAAAGAGATACAGAAGTGCTCCTTCTAGAATTTGATGTCTGTTTTGATAGTTGGAGTTTTCACATCAATTTGTAACAAAAGTGTTGCTAATAGAAAGTGTGCTATGTGATTCATAGTCACACTGTGTTATTTGCTAGGTTGCTGTGATGGGGTAACAATTATGCTTTGAATATTTAGAATTGGCATTGCCCTGAAGTTGGAAGCTCAAGAAAAGAAATCACAGACGTGGTTTAAGCATCAGCATTTTAACTTTTTTTTTTCTTTTTTTTTTCATTTTAAAACCTCATTAGTAACTTGTGATTCAGAGATTATTATCCCTGCTGGAGAGTTAGGAATCCCTGAAATGTTGGCTCAGAAAAAGGCTATCAAACGGCTCCATCTGTTACTCGGCTTTGGCACAATTTGGAGTAGCAGGATCTAGCACAGGCTACTTCAAAATCATGACTCAAAGAACAAGTGGAGAGAAGACATTTCCTGTTTCACAAGTGTGGACCCTACCCTTGCTTTTAGCTGACGTATGGGAAGAAAAGTGTTTAAATCCTCTAAAACCCCCTTCTCTCTTTCTGGTTTGTTTAAGAGTTTAGGGAGAGATGCTGAGGCCCCCAGGTGAGGTGAAAAGAAGGAATCTTCCCTAATGCTGTTTCATTTAACCAATTTGGAAAAGCAAATCAAAAATCAAAACCATCACTTCTATTTGAAAGCCAAAGTTTTCCTGGGTGCTGACTCACATCCATTGCAAATGTCTGGGATATGTGATGATACAGGGAAGTTTCAGTATAAGAACAAGAGATATACTTCTCATCTCTAATACTTTATGCCCCCTACCACTAGAGTACCTTTAGTACTGTCCTTCTCATTCATAGCCTAAACTTTTCCCATAAATCAGCATCTGGATATCAGAGTATCCTTCACCAATCCCTGTTGCAGTCCCCTCATTCCCAAATTCCTCTTTCTACCAAAAGCAATCCAAGAAACAAAATATCCAAATATCACAAATAATGTTACATTGAAATCTTGTTCTTAATTTCAGGATTTTTTATTTTTAGAAAGGTATTTCACCACCTTCTCAGTTAATCAATGCCGACTAATTAATGTTGTCTTTGAGTTTAATCACCCAGGTAGAAAAATAGTGTCATGCTTTTCAATGAGCTATATGTGACTGATTCTTTTGAGTTGTATGTGCATATTGACAAGGCTAATTTTCTCTCATATAACATTCACCTGTACAAAAACAGATGGTAGCAATGTGCCTCCAAGTGAGATGGGACCTCTGATAAGAAGGGTTCAGTTTAATGGCACAGGATTGCACCTCTGGTTCAGTGATCACAGTCTGGCCCTTTAAGCCAACAGACTATTTAGAAACTGAATGCCTTCAGAGCTGCTTTTCCACCCCTTCTGTACATGAATCTTCCCATAACTTTGTTGACTGTATGTGTAGTGTTCTAGAGGCAAAAATCCTTATATGAATGGCATTTTCAAGTTTGTGTCCTGAAGGTAATAGGCACTAGCTGTGGAAAATCAAGTAAGTATAGTGATGGGACAATTAGCACACCGTCTGGACTTCTGTAACACTATGGTTTTAAAAGAACTTGCTGGGTTTATGGAAATTTTGGTGCTATTTTGGAAACCTCTGGCTCCAAAGACTAATCTTGGTTCATGTAAAATCCCAGTGACAAAAAACAGTTTCAGGGAAATCTATATGGAAATTAGGAATATAGAGGAGATGCCTTTAAGGCAGAAGAATTATTTTCAACCTTAATGATATAAAGTTATGCCATGCTTTTCTGTGCCTGTGTTTGTTCTTGAAATCTTTATTCACTGCTGGATAGCTAGAAAAAATTAGAGGTGGAAAGGAGGCAGTGTTTTGCTGAATATCAATGTTTGGGAGAATGAAATAATTGATGTTTTCAGTTAGGAAACAAAATCGATTATTTATAATTTTTTATGGAATTTTGTAGCATATATTATTTTTTTATGATTTTTTTCTAATCTATTCTAATGAAACAAGTGTGAAATATTGACAAGCCAGCTGCAGATAGGTATCAGGCACCGGTGGTATTTGGGGTTATTCAACAAAATGCATCTGTGTGCTTTTGCATGAGTGTTTCTGTATGCGTGTGTAAAAAGAGCAGAAATAGATAATCTCCCATTTCTTTGTTGCATTCATCTGTCCAGCTGTATAAGCAATTCTCTGAGGAGGTTGCTGCATGAAAAGGCGGCTTCTGATTTTGTTATGTTGCTGCAATAGCAGAGGTAAAGATCTAGTAGAAATCTACTAATATTCAAAATTGATAGACAACGGTTTTTTACATTTTAAACACTCCTGTGTGCTCAATTAATATCTTATTTTAGAACCTGAGTATGCTGGTTAATGACCGAGTCTTTCAACATTAGCATTAACACTGCTGTCCTAAACCACTGCCATTAGCCTGCAATGCAGCAAATTGTTGACAGCTATAACAAAGCATCCCTCTTGCTGCCTTGTAAGCCCAGCATTCTGAAATGCTCTCAGTTGCTGCATAGTTGAGCAAATAATATTTCTTTTTAATACTGCCACTCAAAATGATCAGAAGAATCAGTTGGTCACCTGTAATTGATCTCCTCAATTTACATTCTTAAGCGTTACCTATGACATCTGCTTACCTGCCAGATGTTTGAAGCTATTTGTATTTAATGGGAGTCTATGATCCATGAATGTGTGAAGAAGTAGGCGATTTCTTTGCCGTGTTAGTGATCTTCTGTCACAAGGTAGAAAACGCTGCCAGATGACATGTTGCTCCATCCTCACCTCATTTCCACTGCTGTTTTACAGCACTGTACAGATGAAATGCAATAGTTGCTGTACATCTACTGATTTTCAGCTCTAAATTAATGTAATCTGCAGTGCAGCACTCATTCTACGAATCCAAGGGTGTACATTCACTGACTAGTTTTCCAACAGAAGGCTGATTTGTTTGAGTCAAGCCTGTTTATAGCTACATAAATTGAATCTTAGTCTTGTGTGGAAGCATCACTGCTTTAAAAGTTATCACCAGTGCAGATCAAAATACTGATTCACTCCTGCATGGCTAGTTTTCATGTCTAACAGCTACACATGTGCAGTGGCCTGCAAAACTATTCAAATATCACATTAATACCTTTAAAAATAGGGCACTTCATGAAAGGTAGTTTTCCACAACATTCAATTCCAGGAGCTGTTGAAAGCTAGAAACTGGGCTATAAAGATCGTTTGTCTGAACTGATGGAGCACTACCATTTTATTTCGCTATTTTTTGTATTGGTCTGGGCTTTTTTTTTTTTTTTTAAATTGCCCCCCTGTTGTAGATACTGACCCCACCTTTGTTTTCAGTAATAAAACTTGTTGTTCGTTTTGAGACAGCAGACCATCTGGCTAATACATTTTAAGTCTTCATAAGTAAAGATTCATATTGCTGTCCTTTCTCAGGGAACATCAGAATTAATCAAGAGCAGCACACGAAGATTTGGTTTTGATGAAAAAAATGCAAATATGAAACACCTCGAGCTGCAGTTTCAAGTACACTGCTGCCTTCAGCAGCAGTCCTGACCTCCTTCTCTACCTGACAGCTCATTCTCACCCTGCTCTGCTTCCTCCCTTGGGCTAGCAGAACTGTTTGCGCTGCTGCTCATTGAACTAGATCAGGGAACCAATCAGAGGTAAAACTGTTTTGGGTTTTTTTTCTTGTTTCCTCCCCCCCAGATTAATTTAAACTCAGGTCAGATTCTCAATTTGGTTCACCACAGGATTGTGCGAGCAGGAAAGGGCTGTCGGTCTGTGGGAAAAGAAAGGTGAAATGCCAACTCCTGTAGCTTAAGCGCTGTCTGAAGCCGCAGTTGCAGAGTCATCAGGAATTTGCCTCTCTCTTGCTGTTCACATACCCAGAAATTTGAAACCTTCTGTTTGAGCCCAGCTCCTTGATTTCACTTTTGATTAGCTCAGGGTTGGGGTTTTTTTCAGATTAACTCCCCACCTATCCATGCCTTGCTCAACAAGTATACTGGTAAACTGTATGATTCATGGTAAAGATATAGCTTAATACACAGATAAGGTGTTTAGTCTCATGGCATCAGCAACTTCATAAACTTCCTCTCAGAAATTTAATGAACTCCATTAAAAACACTTTTTCTTTTGCCCTCAGTTCTTACTGAAGTTTTGAGATAGCAGTTTTCTTTGAGAGTGTTGAGCAACTTAAAATTGTTTAAAATTATGTTTGTATATTTGGTTTATGTGTCAAGGCTTTGGTAGCAGGGGGCCTGCAGGTGTACCCTCTGTGAAGAGAGACGAGGGACTATCCCTGTATCGGCAGAGCCAGTTCCAGCCCACTTTGAAAGGAACCCATCACTGGCCAAAGCTGAGCCCAGTCAGCAACGTTGGTTTTGCCTCTGTGGTAACATAATTAGGTCAGGGTAAAATGTGCTGTGCAGCAGCTGTGAGAGAGAGGAGGAAGAAAAATGTGGGAGAAACAACCCCACAGACACCAGAGTCAGCAAGTAAGTAGGAGGAGGAGGTGCTCCAGGCATGGGAGCAGAGATTCCCCTGCAGCCTGAGGTGAAGACCATGGTGAGGAAGGCAGTCCCCCTGCAGCTCGTGGAGGACACCTTGGAACAGCAACAGTACATGAATTTGCTTGGAATTTCAGTTGAATGTGTTGAATTTGAGCATATCTCGAATACCTTTGGTTTGAAACTCAGAGGTTCAAACAGTTCATGTTTAGAATGTTCTCTGTGGTTCATCCCTACTTTCAATATAATTCATGTAGTAGAATGAGGGTGAAGGTCCTAAAAAATTAATACAGCAGGGACTAATGACCAGCAGATGTTAGAAACATTATGCTTGTCATCTGGCACTTCTAACTGGGAAAAAGCAATTCTTGTCTTAGAATGAGGATCTCATGTTTTCCTTAGAACAAGAACTTTTATAAAAGCAATCCAACTATATCATAGTAAAATTTCACCTTGAGTTTGATAAAATCGATATAATTTTCAATTTGGTTTGAAATTTGTAGTTGATTTAAAAGTTGTTTCATGAACATCTGGAAACAAACTCGGTAATGAAAAGATGTTAGTGAAACAAAAATTTCAGACTGATGCTGCTTTATATTTCTGATGAGAAGCTCAACATGGGCCGGCAGTGCCCTCATGCAGCCCAGAAGGC
>NW_009699638.1:0-5684 GCF_000703405.1 Apaloderma vittatum
GCCTGGAGAGGAGGAGGCTGAGGGGAGCCCTTATTGCGCTCTACAACACCCTGAAAGGCAGCTGTAGTGAGACGGGCGTTGGCCTCTTCTCCCCAGTGATTAGCGATAGGACAAGAGGGAATGGGTTCGAGTTGTTCCAGAGGAAGTTTAGATTGGATATTAGGAAAAACTTCTTCACCGAAAGGGTGGTGAAGCATTGGAATGGGTTGCCAAAGGAGGTGGTGGAGTCACCATCACTGGATGTGTTTAAAAACGGTTGGATGTGGCACTTCAGGAGATTGTTTAGTGTTAGGGTGGTGTGGGGCTGTAGGTTGGACTTGACAATCTTAAAGGTCCTTTCCAACCTTTATGATTCTATGATTCTATATAGAGAATGATGCATGTTTGGATACATTCACTATTCTTGTGTGAGTCTGGCTAATCTCTCTCATGAGCACTGTACCCTTCGGCTTCAATATCCAAAAGTTAGTTTTGCAATATTCAAAATTGTAATTCAAAATTGTAATTCAAAATTGTAAACTCACTAGATTTCTTGAAAAACTGTTTCTGACCAACGTAAGACAAAATACAGCATACCTCAAAAATTGAGAACTGCACCCACTTCAAATAATGACATTTATATCCTGCAGATAATGAAATTTTAGAACTTGCAATCTTTTGAGTGCACTTCTGTCCAATGTAGGTATTGCAGAGAACAGCACTGTTTCAGGTAATTTTTTTATAACTCTTTTGTGCCTAAGAAAATTTTTTGAAAAAGACTTGTAGAAAGCAAAAAGAATGTAAGACCAGAGAGGTTAGGTAGTGGTACGCTTTATCTAATATTCTATTTCCAATAGAGGTCACTGCCAGTTCCATTTACACAATAGCAAGAAATCCTGCAGTAGGAAATAATGGAATGTATTCCCACCAAACTTTGTTATTAGCATCTAGCTTACAAAAATTAGCATATTCACTGAAATCTAAGCCTTATACATCATATTAGCTTTTTTTTTGGTTTTACTTGTGTTACCTGAAGGTCTTGTTTTCCTCATAAACTTCTTGTTTCTTGAATCCTGCTTCAATGACATTCTTTGGAAATGATTTCATGCAGTGTGCACTTACACACTATTTCCTTTTTCAGTTATAAAAGCATTATCTTTTGACTAAATGAATACCTCCTTCTTTATATCTGATGAGAAGAGGCAATTATTTTAGCTCTATCTACCTTTCCAGTCTTTTCTTGCATACGTTTATTCTATTTCCTCTTATTTATTTCTGGTTTAAAGCATAGTATTAATCTATCCTTGTAAGAGTATTTTTCCATGTCTAACAGTCTTTGTCATCTGTTCTGGCCTTCTTCTATTTTTGCTATGTCATCCCTGGGGACATAAAATCTCTATAATAAATCATAACGACAGAGTATAAATTAATTTAGCATGCATTTGCACACACTAAATCTGCTTCCTCTAAGACTCTTGGTATTTCTTCAATGGACTTCCAGTTGATTCAACCAGCTGACAGGTTTTTTTCATAAGTGTATTTTCCAGAAGTATTTTGCTTTTCTCTTGCACACATATTCTTTGGTCAAAGGACCACACTAAATAAGTTATATGTCAAATCACAAACAGCTTTCCTATACATGTCAGTATAGTAAATCAAATTGGTTTTCGTATCAATAAAAATGGGGTTTGGCTAGAGACAGTGTTGGACATCACTTTTTTATTGGTAAGGTTTAAAATAGTCATATAAGTGTTTAGAAAATAGGGTTAGATCATTTGGTTTTGGGTTTTTTTTGTTTTCTGATTCCTAAAAAATGCTATATTTTACAATTTGCTTTAATTGAAAATTACACTTCAGTTCCAAAAAAGTAAAATGCAACATTCTTCAAATTACTCCAGAACAGCTTTTCTGTGATAAATGTGACTTATTCATGAGTATAGAACGACCAAATATAAGTATTTCATCTGAAGAAGCTCGGACATTGTGACAACTTGCACAATGCACATACTGTAGTCATCTAGAGTTCTTATTCATAAAAATTGCGTATCTTATCACGCAATATGTAATCTCTCATCCATATTACATATGTTTTAGCTTAAAGTACTGCTAGGGAACTGCTAGAAAGTATAGTAGAAAGCATGAAAAGTCTTGCCATCCCTTGACTCTGGTATAGCTAGTTGCTGAAGCTTCCTCCCCTTCTGCAGCTTGGAAGATGTTAGCCCTGGCACTGCTCTTTTTTTGTGAAATTTGGCATGGTTATAGCTAGATGCCTTACTGTAAACACCTAGGAAAGCCAAGATGGAAAAGAGAAAAACAGACAGTGTTTCTCTCCACCAAAGAGAAAGCAAGAATAACTGAGATTATCTAAATGTAGGCATTTAAAATTTCATGAAATGAATTCCAGCCTAGGACTCTGGCACTATCAGCGTCCAGAAAGTAAAAAACATTTGCTTCTAAATGAAGGTAGGAATCCAGGAAAGGATATACAGATACTCCAGTGCCTGTGCTATGTTCTGTCACAGTGCCACAAAGACAGTTTTCTCCATAAGATGGCTAACAATAGGCAGCCACATGTGTTCTATCACAGTGCCACAAAGACAGTTTTTTCCATAAGATGGCTAACAATAGGCAGCCACAGAAGGAGAAGTCTGTCTCTCTAATGCTCATAGTGCACGCCTAATGCTGCTGGGAAGTGGTGAACTTCATCTTGCTGGCAATAGTCTCCAACAGCTTGGTTAAACACTCTTGAGTGCCAAGTGCAGCTGAGAAGGTTGCTGTTGGTGGCAGCAGTGGTGAACGTGTGGTCTCCAGTGCAATGTGGGTCACTGTCCCTGGGCTTCTTTCCGCTCCTTGCTTAGAGCAGCAGCACTGCAGCTGTGCTCACCTCTGCAAGCTTGCAAGCTTTTAAGAACAGGCAGCTGTGGCCAGGTTAGCCTGTCCAGCGAAGGCTGACAGACCCCTCGCGTAAGATACTGATTGTGGCACGGATGAGTAAGAGATGCTAAAAGTAGTAGCAGAGATATGAAAGGCAAACTCTGAGATCTTTCAGGACAGATACAGTACCTGAAACCTTTGTGCGTGTGTACATCGAGAGCAGGGCAATACCAAAGGGCCTGGAGTCACTGAATGTACACACACACAACGGTCGCAGCTAGAGCCGCTGACCGTCGTGCAGTTACTTGGTATGGCACAGGGGATTCTCTCTTTACTGCTCTTTCCCACCTTTCCCATTTTCTGTCTCCCGAGAGCCTGGTTTAGTCTGCCAAAAGAACTCCACCCTTCTCTCCCCTGGGTGAGAGCCTGAAGTTAAAGAGCAAAGGAGAAACGACTTTTTCAGTAGCGTAGTGTTTTGTCAGATCATGAAGTGGCTGCTAAAACCATGCTGGCTTTGCTTTGAAAACAACTCAGTCTTCCATGGGAGTCAGAGACAAAGGCTGCATTTTCTGTTACTTCTCTCACTTTTTTTTTCCCCTGCTCTGTTTGTGCATGTGCCTTAAGGGAGACGGGATCAGCATTCAGAAGAAAAATCATCAATTTTCCCTTGTAATGATATTTATAAAGATCTTCATAACATTTTAAATACCATGCAAGAAGTTTTTCAAACAGGATTTCACAGCCCTCCCCTGCGGACTACTCAGGGAAAGATGACAATGTAGTCACTTAAAGGAAGAAACTTTGTATTTAAGTATTTTGTATTCTTTTTCATTCTAGACAATTCCAGTCTATGGATGGCAGCTTCTTACTCTGGAAAATATTTTTTTGTGAGATGCATATAATTAATTTAAAAAGGAAATAATGAATTTATGGACACAGTCTGTAGAACAGAACAGCAGAAAATAATACTCTTTTTAGAAGAACAAGAAACAGGGCTCAACCATGCCTTGGGGTCCTGAAGACAAATAGAAAATCTGGACTGAAATTCTCACCTCTCTGAAGTCAACTAGATTGCTTTTCAATGATGAAAGAAAAGCTATGAATTCACACCAAAGTCCAAAATCTTAAAAGAAAACCTATGGGGGAAAAAAATTAAAAACTTAATAAAATAAAAAAAGACCAAAGAAATGCAGTTAATTTCATTTGTGTGTAATGGGAATGCTATGTGGATTTCTTTATGAGACCAAAAACTGAGCAGAATCGTAAGTATCTGAAGGATTTAAGCTTAATGGTAGAGCTAGTGTTTCAGATAATCATTAAAAAAAAAAGCATAGGGAAGGCACTGGATTAAAATAAAAGGGTCACGTGGTGACTAATAACTTATATGATCTTTTCAAAGGTCTAAATACAGAACTCAAATCAAAAGTAATGCTTGTTTATGACTTAAAGTTATCCGAATATACATCAACGTAAATTAGAAACATTCAGCTCTGCCTACTGACTATTTTTGTTTATAAATTTGAAAGAGTGAGAGGTTAAAGAACTAGTTATAAATTGACCCAGGCATCTAGAGAAAACCCATGCTAAGCTGGTCTGTCTTTAATAACTGAGAATGTGTTTTATCTCCTACCCTCTTGTGATTTGGTTAATATTAATGAAAGGGAATGCTGTGCTTCACTTTTGAGCTGTTACGGATGGGGATGTTTTATGACAGAAGGCGTAGTGTTTTTTCACTGATTTGCAAACCTTGACTCTGCGGGTGTTCCCATGCCACTGACGGGGAGCTAAAGCAACTCCCCTTTTACACACAGGCAGCTCATGGAAGCAACCAGCCCGTGGGAGCCGGTGTTGCAGCCCTGAGGTGAGCCCTTTTCTGGCTGCGCAGGTGGGAGCACACTGCAGCCAAAAACACCCTCAGCTGCTGCCCGATTGCTGCTCCCTGGCTTCTGAAGAGATCAGGTAGTCAAAGCAAGACTTGTAAGTCTTTCATGAGGGATCCTTGAGGGTTATGGCCTTTCATGAGAGAAATCGCAGTAATGTTAAGCAAGAAGAACAAACAAAAATGTTTTTTTAAAATACTGTTACACTTCTTTGGACATCTGACGTTAATTCACAAGTTCAAAGTAATGGATACATGAGTGCCTAGGTGGGGATTTTTGTGGAAAAATATGCTAGCATGTCTGCTAGAAAACAAGAAATATCAGCTAGTACATAGGGCGTTACATAGGGATCACTGGGCCATCAAACGGTGAGATGCTGGGAATCACTGGACTTCAGAAGGACACACCAAACTTTTCCGCCCTGGCTGCCACGGTCCGCAGCCAGGGGAAGGGGAAGGCATGGTGCCTGCCTTAGCCAGGCTGCAGGGCACGGCTGGGGAGCCATGGGGAAGCCATGGAGGAGAGGGGCTGGCAGGCACCCCAGCAGGAACATGGGTGGGCCTGCCAGGACCATCGGAGGTGGTGTCAGTCCATCCATGGTGCCACATGGGTGCCATCAGCCTCAGGGCCGTGCTTGTGGAGAGGTGGGGATCGGTCCATTCAACCAGGTAACAAGTGATGGGACAAGAGGAAACGGCCTCAAGTTGCACCAGAGGAGGTTCAGAGTGGGTATGAGTTAGAGTTTGTTGACTGAAAGGGCTATCGGGCGTTGGAAGGGGTTGCCCAGGGCAGTGGTGGGGTCCCCATCCCTGGAGGCATTGAAAAGTTGGGCAGACATAGTGCTTTGGGATATGGTTTAGTCGAGGACTCGTCAGTGTTAGGTTAACGGCTGGACTCAGTGATCCTAAAGTTCTTCCAAACTGGGCGATTCCATGACTCCACTCGAAGGGC
>NW_009699639.1:0-1669 GCF_000703405.1 Apaloderma vittatum
TTTATTTTTAAATATATACATATATATATGTACTTGGTGGGAAACCAGTTTCAAAAAGAGCAGGCTATTGTACCCAAATCATGCCCACGGTCCCAGAATAGACGGATGTTTTTGCAAAAGCAAAACAGGAGCCTTAACTTGCTGACTCTACACTTTAAACAGAAGGATTCAAAGTCAACAGAAAGGTGGCGAAAACATCCCTTCGGATGTATTTATTTATTTGCACAACACAAAACTTGCCCTTTCCTCTCGATAACCCAACAAACAAACTGAAAATGGGGTCAGGGTGCCAACAGGTTCCACCTGAAGATTTAATGCTGAAGATTGAATGCCTTGAAGATTTAAGGCTGTCCTCTCAATGAGACACCAAGAGTGAAGGGACATGTGAAAAAAAATATTTATTACTGTTTTTTTCACAACAGGTTATCTGTTACAGCAAGAGTCATCCAAGAGCTCAGTGCTTTCAGACCCTCAGAAGAATAAAGGTGAGAGAATTTTATCATGACTACAACGAGCTCCGTCCAGCCCTGAAGGATGATGCCCATTTTAAAGTATCATCCCCCCGCCACACACACACACAAAAAGTCCAGCAGGCTAAGCCATAAATAACTTTATTGTCCTTATAACACATGGAATTCTCCTCAGTCTTTTCCAAGATTTAAAAAAAACCCAACTATTTCAAGTTTATGTCTGAGAAACCTACAGGCATCTTACAGGATATTTGGGAATATTCTGCATTCAGGCTTCTTTTTTTTTAGCTTCTCTGGTGCAAAGACGATTGGATTTATATTTAGTCTGTGCTTCTGTCCCTATTTTATAAACACAGGAGTTCTGAGACAAAATAATAATAGTGTGAAAATGGACCAACCGCAGTGATGGCAAATATATAGATCACTTTTTAGTTTATAGTTACACAGAAAATGTTTTGCTGAAGTGGTGGTCCCTAATGTAAGATTCACTTTTAATTACCCAGTACACTCATATTTGAGTCAAACAAAATAAACACGTAACAGAGATAGAGAGAAGGATATGAATGTCAGTGGTCATGAAATCATTGACTGGAAAACCTAAATGATGTATTTGATTAATTTAACTCAGGCAGTGTAGCCATGGCTTTTCGTTGCCAGTGTAGTAATTCTGGGGTTTAAGCTTTTATCCTTCCAGAGAATATATTTATGCCCTTAAATCTGTGTGGTTTATTTGTCTAAGTCTGCTAAATTTCTGACTGCAGCAGCAAATACTGTTCACCACTTTTAAAGGGTTGTCAAAATTGTTAGATATCAGATGAGTGCAATGAATATAGGAAATAAAGAATATTTTCTCTTCCATGTCCAGTAAATAATAAATATTTTAAATTTCACCCTTTAGCTGTTCACTTGGCTTTCCCATTGGAAGCAGTATCACTGTATTAGTCACTATAGGAAAAGACTAGATGTTAAAATTATATTTTCAGCTATCTTGACATGCCGTATTTGGCACGGCTTTCTCAGCGAACAAGCTAGTCTATATATTTCTGAGAAATTAAAACCATATGGCAACACTGTAAAAAAAAAAAAAAAGCCCTACTCTGGAAGCATCCTTGGAGTTTTTAAAATGTGCGTGAATTAAACATAGTTGTATTTATTTAGAAAGGATCTGTTCAGATTAGACACAGACCCCTCATTCCTGC
>NW_009699639.1:1700-8866 GCF_000703405.1 Apaloderma vittatum
AGAATCAAAGTGCCCGCATGATGCTGCTGCAAGGCACAAGGGGAGATAACCTAATGATTGCATTTCTGTTAATAGCCTCTCGGTCTCTAACCTGATCAATGCATTTAATTTTGGCTAAACTCCGCTTTTGTGAAGACTATTAAATTAGGGTGCTGATGAGAGGATGAGAACTCCCCTCTGCCATGCCAGGTAATTGGTATAACAATAATATTGTCACTGGAAGGAGATGCCACTCTCCTCTGTCATTTGCAAGGCTACAGAAGGCTTTACATAAAGTTAAAAAGTTCTGACAGATATTAGCTAGTGCTCTGCAAATCAGGACTGAAATGGGTTTTGCTCGTTGCCTTCGGCCAGCCGGCGTGACCTGGAGACCTCCCAGTCCTGGAGGCATAAAGCTCCCTCTAAAAAACCTCGTTTGGGACACCGGGCCAAGGAGGAGAAGTAGAAGTGGACTCACGGACCTCACCGACACAGGCAAGATGTCCCTTCTGGCCAGATATTGTCAGATTCCTTAATAAGTTCATCAGGGATCGTTCAGTGTTAATATTTAGAGCCTCTAATTTCTCGAAGGAGGTGAGGAGGAGCTGGGTCACAGTGCCACCTTCTCCTCCTGTGCCCCAACTGGAAAAAGGTGTCTCTCTGCTTGAACTATCACAAGCTTGGACACAGAGAGAAATCTCCTCCACCTCCTACCCAGCCCGATGCACGGTCAAACACACAACTTAAGCGGAAAGCATTTGATTAGATGAGTGTAGGTACATAAAACCAGTCAATCTGGTGGAGATGTTTTCATATAGGAAACATATTTTCAATTCTGTATTTTATGTCAGCGAGGAAGCATGTAAAAAACTTTGCAGCAACATAATACCCTAAAAACTAGAGCCCTCAATTCTCCCCTGCCTCTGTTCCTACACACGTCTTGTATATTTGCACATTTGGATATGATGACAATTAGTTCTGTGCTACGGGACCGGATTGATTTCGCTTGCTGGGTCTCGTCCAGCTAAAGCGCTACAGGTTCAAATACAGAAGCCTCTGGTTAATGAACTCCAGAAAGTGTAAAATACTGAGGCCCTGCAGTTACACGATCACCCTTCCAAACAGAAGCACTAATATCTAACAAGGCGAGCTACTGTTCTACCCTTTAGAAGAAGCTCATAAAAAAGTAGGTTTAATTTGTCTGGGAAAAATAGACTTTAAAAAAAATGGTGTAAGTTCCCTAGTGGAAAAACATGCTTCTATTATGAAGCCTTCCCACCAAAAAGTCTTGGAAATTAGGCAAAGTTAACATGTCCAGTTGGAGCCAAGCCAGGAAATGAACAGTGGATGTTCTCTTGTAAAAATCCTGAAAGCTGCAAGTAACCCATAAACAGTTTGCAGAGTGAGTCAAAATGGACCATTTTATGTTCCCTAATGGAAATACAGCTTATTTGTACATGGATTCAAAGTAACAATGTGATGTCATCAAATGATTTAAGGTCAGAAGCATAGCAAGAGTCAATATACAGTGGTGGATGGAAACATCCTATTCTTACAGGAGTATTTTGGAGGAACCACCACCACCTGGGTTTGTCTTGGCCCTTTGGAGCTGGTACAGGAAAACCTCAGCACTTCTATTCCTGGAATTGCAAGGTGGGAAGTTTACTGTTACCATCAGTCTAAGGAGGGCTTTCAGGAATATTAGTGAAGTTTGCATTCGGTTCAGAAAACAGAGGAATTTCCTATAGAAAAGCACACCTTCGGCTGGTGCTGCCAAAGACACTCTCTGCGTTCAGTATCATCTCCAGAATTAAACACTGAGGTTTGCGGATCAGACTCAAAGCACAAACAGCTTTGATGCAGGTGTTCCAATTCATGGATTTGCTGCAGAAAAAACGCACACCTGAGAAAGGGTCCCTTGAGGACCAGGCTTCCTCCAAAGAAAGGGGAGCCGGGATGTCCCTCAACCTTTGACTTACAGCCAGAGGCCCTTTCCTTGCCTTCTGAAATGTGAGATTTGATCCCTTCTTGCACAATATGATTTTAATTTGTAAAATGGTTTTGAGCCTGTGGCAGAAAAACCAGAAGGGTTGAAGTGCTCTCCAGCACTGATGCACGGTTTTTCCAAAGCTTTAGAACCAGAGGAGCAAAGAACAGCCCTTCCATTTTTCTTTCGAAGGCAGAAGAGAGCAGTGCAAGGTTCAGATGAGGTGCTTGAAAGCAGGTAAAGAAGAAAAGTTTTGCCTGGGTAATATAATTTTTATAGATTATTGACAGTAACAAAAGCATGGTCATCAGCACTTAATCTGCAACCAGGCTGAACTATCCTCAAAGCTCAATCTCCACTAAATGATAATCTTATCCCCTTGAAACTATCTTAATGCAAGAATGCTTCCCTCTTAGCTTCTTGAGGTGAAGTTTAACAGTGACTCGCGGGTAATTTCTGTTATTTATCTCACCTCATTTTGCTCCTTACTGTCATACTTATTACTACGACAAGAAAACATACGTGTCATTTTGATTTGTTTTGCTTCACACTGAATTCTTAATAAGAGAAACTTAATAAAGCCTCCTCTATCTCACTTGCTAACAGAAATAACCAATTCAGAGTTAACCTCTAATTAAAGATGAATTTCGGAACCTAAACTGGTATTTGAACTGCATCTCCTGGTCTCAGCACAAATATTAAAAATCTCATCAGGAATGGTTTAGCCGACAGGAGAGGACAAATGGAGGACACAATAAATTAATATAAAAGACTCCAATTAAATAACAAAACTCAAGACACACACACGGAGCACCGAGCTCTCTCAGGTATCTCTCCAGGACCCTGCATCGCTCTGTGCAGACCCAGCTGGATTTCCTTTACAGATGTTTTCCTACATGGTTTGTGGAAGCGAGGAGGATGACCATGATTTTTACAGACATACGCAGGCCCAGCAAAAAGACACGAGATTACTGAGGTCAGTGGAGGTAAACAGCAGAATAAAGCAGATTTCTATTCCCCGATTTCCAGCTCATAAGTCTTTTCTTATTCCATGGATTGTACAGTCTAAGCAAATTTCTGAAACAAGATGAGAGCTTGCTCTCTAGAAAACATGGGAAACCTTCAGCCATTTCTTGAGAATTTGTTGGGAAACTTATCATTTATTGTTAAACCTTTGATTTTGGGGGAGGTTATTCATTTTGCAGGAAACTTCCAAATCAGTTCCACCACTGATATTTGCAAGCACTCATTTGTCTTCAGTTTTGGCAGGAGGTTAGCTGCCGATTCAGTGGAACAAGTCACTATTTAATCACCGTTCTGTATTTCATGGCAGCTGCCAATTAGAAGGTGGGAGAGAGGCATGGATAGGCTAGGACCATATGGCGTACTCTAAAAGTAGATAATTTAGGAATGACATTTATTTGTATAAAAAATAGTGCCTCCTCTTACCTACCTGTTAGGCATGGCCCTTTCATGAATCTTGCCCACAGTTGCAAGAAAAGCAAATTGGAATAAAATGAGATGCCAAGAACAGCACTTGCCGGTTGGGAACATTACTATTTTATTATAGGAAAATACCTGTATCACACTCATAAAGAAACTATTAAAAATGTAGGTAGGCTACCCTTTCTACCTCCTTCCACATACCCACACCTATGCACAAAACCGTCCTTTCTTTCTGAGCCCCAATTTCAGCCAATTTCTTTACAAGGGGTTGTGTCTAACTGAGCATCAGGCGAGTCACAGACAAAGAAGAGTACGAGCAGGAGGAATCTTTCTGCTTCCATTATGATCTCGTAAAATTTCAGTCCAAAAGGTGTAGCCTGGGAGGCAGCAAGGAGTTCTCCCACACAGGAGACGGAGCTCCTACGGACCCAAAGGCACGTAGCAGCAGCAGCACTTGTAACCTTGGTGCTTGCCCTGCGACAAGCAGATGCCATTCTGAAACATTTCATTAGATACGCACACAAATGTCGCTGAGAAAGAGAAATTCAAGAGGAGAATTAACAAACTGCCTTCCTTCCTAGCCTCTCTGTTGAGCTGCGTGGAGCTGCAGTTGAGCAGAAGCCACTAAATAAAGCAAGGAATTTAAATGTTGTTTTCTTGCAAGCTGACTGAAACCAAATATACTTGATAACAGGGCTACGTCCTTGCGGGAGCTGAGCGGAGCCTTTCACACATTTCCTCAGGTAGGAAACCGCTGTGCAACATTTCAAAGCAACGTCCCTCCCATTTTTCTTAAAAGAGCTCTTTAGTGACTCCCTCGGTTGTGGTTTCCGAGTCCCACAGGCTGGACACGCTGCTGGTCCCTTGGTGGTGGCCGTGGTGTACCCAGGAACCTCTCGGGAACGCATTTTCCCCATTCCCAGACCCACATCCCCACCCTGTGGCATGGCCTGGCCTGAAATCAGCATTGCTCCCGGCTCCAGCCCGGCTCCGAGCCTTCCTCCCGGGACACCCTCCTGCCTCCCAGCCTAGGCAAGAAGGAACAGGATGGGTCAGAGAACTACACGGAGGAAAGAGAACTCAAAAACGGCTTTACGGTAGCCCCAAGGACAGCAAAACACAGAGTCGAGTCCTCTCCACGCACAGCGTAAATATGGAAATTCAAGGCACTGTATCAAGAAAGATCCTCCAGCTTTTCCATCAGAAGGGACAGAGGAATTCAGCACCTGGCTCTCAGCCAAAAGCTGAAAGATCTTATAACTTCGTTGTTATTTCATTTCACGACAACATTTTCATTTCCAATTAGAATATACACGCACTCGAATCGCGGCGTGTGTAACTTTCTGCCGGCAGCCTCTCACGGAGGGGAGCACAGCAGTTCTTGAGAACTATTATGTCTTCAGCCGACCATGGGTTCTCCACATCCAGAGCCCCAGTTTCTGTGGTGCCGTTGTAAATCTAGAGAAACTCTGGTGATTTCACCGAACTTGGTCTAGCGGGAAGCCAAAGTAAATACAATGAGTTGTCAAAGGAGTTATGTCACATTGGCACTAGTGTAACTGAAAGCATAATTTGCACTATTTTTTAATAATATGGTGTCTTAGATCGTTAGGAGTGAGGTCCTGCAAACACACATGTGAGTAACTTTCCTCCTGTGAGTAGCCTCTGTGCTGCCTATTAGTGTGAAGAATGCTAATAGGCCAGATGTTGGGATTTCAGCTGGAACTGTCTTGACTTACAGCAGCTAAAGCTCTGGTTTTACTAAGCTCCTATAGTAAAAAGTCTGCTGGATTGGACCCTTCTGATAATGTGCTCAGGAGCTGATAAAAATAATAGCTGAGAAGCCTTGAAACAGGTTTCTGGTGAAATGAGAGTAGAAAATCTTGGAACTTAGGGGTGGCAGAGCTTGTAAAAGATTTAAAAATCAAACTGGCTTTGTGTGGCAGTCTCAGAGTCAGACGAGAGATGGAACTTTTTGCTCCTCTGTACTATTTGGCATTAAAATCATACGCAAGTTCAGAAGGAAGTTACAATTCAGAATGAAATCCTTCATGTTCAGATAAACTCTGTGCCAGCAGAATCTCATCCCTCGGTCCATGCTGCGAACCAATAATCAAGGTAACTCCTGTCACAGCCACAGTTATTGCTACAGCTGAGTAGAAAGGTTTTCCCACCAGCCGTACCACACAGCAGCAACAAGCACTCATCACCACATGGATATTTCAGGAAAATAAAAGATGTTATACCCAGGCTAAAGAGCATGCTCACAGCTCCAGACCCACTGGGAATGCATGAGCAAAGGGTGAGCAAGTGAAAGGAGGAACTGAAGGGTGAGATCCTGCTCCCACTGAATTCTGTGGCAACACTCACTAAGCTGTTACGGTTCTGCCCCAAATTAGGGTCCCGTGACAAAATTTTCCACAGTGGTAAAGCTGTTGCATTCAGCTCTTTCAGTGTAAACTCTTGCTGGGGTGTAGGGATGAGGAATGGAGTTTGTCGGGGGGGATTGTTTCCAATGAAAAGGTATTCCAGTATACCTTTAAAAAACACATTCCAGAGAAAACGTAAGGAAATTAAGTTTGGGCCTGGCTACGCAGGCATTTTCCCCCTCCCCCAGCTCAGATTCACTCAGAGACATAAAACGTCTTGATATTTCATTTTGAAGGGTCCTTTCTTCAGCCTTTTAGAAACAAATTTTACCTTGCACACGGTTGTAAATAACAAAAAAAGCAACAGAATCAATTCACCACAGACTTTTACGAAGTGCAGAGAAAGTTAACACACCCCATTGGTTATAAATTCATTTCTGAAGGCAAAAGGACCAATAAAGTGCATTTCTTATTTGCCCCCGTCGAGTCGCATGGAGTTTCCTACAGGTCAGAAGGCACACGAGCTCAGGTCAGCCCCTGGGGTGTATAATTTGCAACACAGTGCCTTCATTGCAGAGCTTCCCTGCCACAAGGCACAAAATATGTTTTCCTTGGACAGAGGAACTGCACGAAATAAATTATTCTGCAGCCAGTCTGACAGAGCTGGGCATGGGGTACAGGGAACTGGGCAATTTCCCAGTGGCCTCTTGCCTAGAATTTGTTCTGAATGCACGAAGCTGCGCAGGATTTGCAGAAGACAGCTGCCGATAGCCCGTATTAATTCCCAAATTGAACTTATCTCTTGGTGTCACAAAAGGACGGTGTGTTGCTTCGGCAAATGTCATTTAGCGGAATTCAGTGTGACTCCTACCAGAGCTGGAGAACTCAAATGGATCCATCTTTGCATATTCTAAGGTGATTGCTCTCAAATCTTGTGTCTTATTCACGGCTGTACAGAAAGACTCTCGGGTTGGATTCACTGCAGGTGTAACTCTATCGAAGCCACACGGGCAGGTCTCTTGAAAATTATGTGACAGCGTGAACATTTTGGCAATGGTAGTTGCATGATGGAGGGCGAAAGAAAGACATAGAACATTCCTTTTGCTATCAAATATACGCTTCCATTTTGAACAGCAAAAAAAAGAAAGAAATCCCCTTAGCTTCTGCTTTTAGACATTAAAGGTCAGATTTAAAAAAAAAAAAATTGCATCTCATACCTATTGAATTCAAGGGCATACAATGTGAAAAAAACCCACAGCAAGATGAATATATGTTGTTTTGTTTTCAATATGATTGTGTATGATCAGGTAAATATTACGTTCTCTTCTGTTCTATTTGGCTCCAGTGATGTACCTGTCCTGTTCTCATATGAAGAGCCTCTGATC
>NW_009699639.1:8897-29680 GCF_000703405.1 Apaloderma vittatum
CCTCTCATACCTGTGTCTCTCCAAATTATTTAATGTATTTAATGTTTATATGCTCACATTTAATAAAAGCAAGGAAGCCATGGCAGGAACATTTTACTTCTCTCTGTTCTGCAAACGTATTAATGCGATTTCATTGAATCCACATTAGCAGCTTTTGAATTGGCCAAAACAAGAAAACCTTAAGTTAGTTGAATTCCTGGAGAATCTGTTGATTAAGAAAGGCTCTCTGATTTTTACATTGAGAAAGCGGTCTGGGATCGCTCTCTTTTTCTGAGTTATTCAGCACATTTACTGAAAAGGAAAATGCTATCATATGGGAAAAATCACTTCCAGAAGTTGTTTCTCCACGAGGTCACACAGTAGCTGCTTGGAAAGACAAATCCAAACCAGAGGCAATACAGAGTGGCAGTTTCACAGATTGAAATTTTGACTGCATTGCTTACTAAGATTTTTCTCCTGCATGAAAAGCAAACATTTGAAAGCAACCAAATCCCACATTTTATATAACAAAGTAGGAAATCCTTTCAGTCTTTAAATTGGCACATGTGAGAGCACAGCAGAAGTTTATCAAACCGGTTAAGGTAAATCCTACATTGTTAAAAGTGAGGGAAAGGGAATCCTTTTACAGCTCTGGTGAATACTTGAGTGGGGTTTTTTTTCCAGCATGCCTGACTGTTATTTCATCTCGAACATCCACACAACATAATTGGGAAGTCAAAGCAGAGCAAATATCTCCTGCCGCTTGTCGGACATAACTGGTACATTATTGGGTAGTTAAGTGGATAATGGTCTGAAATAAGCCTATAAAAACCAACACACTTCATACTTAATATTTTTTCACAGTGTAGTTAAGTTACTATGACACATCTGTCATAACTCTTACGGGGAGCTTCATAACGTGTCTGATCTTATATACTCAGAGCTGTAATGTATCTCCTGAGCTGCAGCAGACCTATGGAAACTGAATCTCCACAGGTCAATGGCAATATACTTTATAGTGTCAATACAGTATTCAGTTACAATGGCAGCCCGTAATAACGCCAAGGTCTCATCATGTTCTAAAGGATCTCCTTTTCCACCTGTGCACTGGCTTAAAAAGCCTCACGATTCGTTTTCCTGCAGGAGGCCAGCACCTAGGTGGGATTCTGGCATCCTGCTGTGCACTGTTGTTGCACGATGCTCTCAGCCTGATAAAAATCCTGATTCCTGTGTGCACCAATCTACAAGAAACTCTGAAAACTCCCAGGCAAGGAAAGGACAGCGTCGCAGAGTTCTGTGAAGCTGACGAATGCTCTCATGTACTGCACTGGACAGTGAGGTAAGAATTTCCAGTCTGAAAGACAGTCCTACCATTACATTTTAGCTAAAAATGCTCAACCGAGGGTGAAAAAAAACCACACCAGCATCTTGTTTTGCATAGATGAGAAAAAAATAAAGAAAAAATCTGTTGTGAGGCTGCTTGAAGTCTTAGCTGGGGTATCCAGTCCCAGCAGGCTGCAGTGGGAAAGGGAAGCAAGGGAGGGTGCAGAGAAGCCAGGTGAGCTGCGCAGCTCCGGGCTCTCCTGCCTTAGCCAGGAAAACCTCCGCTCTGTGTGAGGATGCAGAAATGAAAAGAACTGGGCAAAACCTCCCTAGAACCCTCCTTCTTTCTCACATAGTGATGGACACTGATTCCACGTAACGCTGCCCTCCTACAGACAGTTATTACTCAACTCCTTGCCTTATATTAAGACAGCATCTCTACTGCAGCTGAGACACTTGTGCTGGTGGAGAGAGAACCTCCAACCTCTCTCTAAACTGAAACACCAAAAAGGAGCAGCTCTTGGCTTGGCATGCTGGGAAGAACAGGCTACTTACTCAAATTCTCAAGCACAGGCTTCAGAGCCTGACACAAATTGCAAGTCAAGAATCCTACCCTCAACCATCTATCGCATTTGGGTTTCAACACTTTATGGAGATGAAAAACAATTAATACTAAAAATCTGCTTTCTAGCTGAAAATAAATTTGCAGTATTATATTCTACTAAACACTAATGGAGGCTCTAGAAAAACTTGAAGAAATAGGACCCCATGCATCAATTATAATCTTTATGACATGGCTCATCATTCCAGGATGCTTAGAAAGCTGGTTTTGTGCTGAGTTCCTGAGCTGATTTGAAATCATTTCTGTTGTGTTATAAAGAATCACTTTCCTCTGCAAAGGGACCAGTGGGAGCGACGAGTAGATCTGGTCCATCTGGGCTTTGGGCACCTAAAGCTATGGGATTCCTATTCAACACACCACAAAGTGTGAAACCTGGAAGTCTTAAACTTCACTAGAAAAACTATAAGTCTGGGCTGACTCTGCTTTTTTCATCTATATAGAAGGAGAAGAATCCAACATAGCAGCCAGCTACTGAAATTATTCCTGTATTATAAGCAATGGAGGCTGGACCTTGAAATGTGTCAGATTCCTACACACTTCAGAAGGAGTGGTACGTTATGGGTACCTGTGATTGATTCCTGATGTTTTAAATCAAGTTGTCTCACAGACACTAAGCGCTGCTTCGTGTTAAGTGTTGATTTCCAGGATTTTGGCTGAGCTCAGCGCGGAGATGGGATTCATTTCCAAGGACCAGACCTAGCTCTAGATTCTGCTTTCAAAGAAACCCAAGGGTGTCTGGACTCAGAATACTTCTTCAAGCCCAAACCATTCTCCCTGGTTTGGAAAAAAAAAAAAAAACAACACACAAAAAAGAACCCAAACCCCCCAAAACAAAACCAACTCCAGTTTGCTCAGATTGCAAGGCAGAGGGAAAGAAGCTGAGCTGAATTCCAAGCTCTCGGTTTTCAGCATTGAAACATCTACTGGCGACACTATCAAATGATTCGAGGGGGTAGTTCAAGTGTGGAGCAGACACCCGATCCTACGGCTGCAGGGGCAGTTTTTCAGCTCTGACATTCAGCATCTCTCTCTCTGCACACAAGCAGGTAACTCAAGAGGCTCTTCTTCAGATGACTGGCATCTAAACTCCATCCACAGTGCCAAGTTTCTAGCTAAAGGGGTTAATGACAAGGTTAGGTTCCACCTAGAGGCTCTTCTTTAAACACGAAATGAAATCAAATGGAATCAAATCCAACCTCCTGTTCCACCCTCCTGATACAGTGGTGCTAAAAGGTTAACTTGCAAAACGGTATTGCTCTCGGCCGATCCTGTGGTGGCTCTGTGGTTTCCGCCTATATAAATTTGATAATATTTTACAAATGCAGTATATGAAATATATTCTTAACATGTGTTTAATACATTTACAATCTATTAAAATGAAAAACAGAATATGCTTCAAATACTGCTTGGGTATTTGCTTAATGCAGTATGTCTGGAACATGTTAAACGTTATTTTAGAGGTAATTGAAACATTTCACACACATTCACCCCGCGTGCTTTGTGTGTGTACTGCATGCACTTTGGGGCCAAATCTCGCCCCAGGCACAGAGCCTGAATATCCAGGCTGAGGACTGAGAGGTTCTGTGAGCCTGCAGAGATGCTCTGGTCCCTGGGGCTCTCCTGAGGAAGCACAATTCCCCTCCTCTCTCACCTCACCACCACACAGCCACGGGGTCCTCATAGCGCAGGTCTCGCTGCATCTCTCAGCTTCATTTTTGCCAAATAAATCAGATCCAAATTTACTCTGGGCAACCGGTTACCAAGTTACAGGGTATTATTTCAGCTCGTTTCAGCACATAGCCTGTCAAAGCGGCCATTAAATACTTCTCAAATGAATATTTATGTAAATACACAAGGTACGGGAATATTCCTATGTAAGTATTTGCTTAGTTTCACAACATGTTCCTCTCGCTCGTGCCAATGTGCCCAAGAAGTGAACAAGGTGTATAGAATAATGATGGAGAGAAGTTCTCGTTTGTGCTCAAATAAATAGCCACAAAGACTTGATTACGGTATTTTCCTCGTTATTTCTATATAACTATTTCACATCCCTGGACAACACAGGGCAAGCAATAAAATACACGTACCTCTTTAAGGTCAGAGAGTGGCTAGCATTGCTCCCGAGGAGCAGTACAGCTTAATGGAGAAGAGTGAAAAATGTGTTATATTTCCAACTTGGAAACAACACTGTGATGTCCCAGCTGTCCCACGCATTTGGCTTCTCCATGCCATTTCCTTTTCCTGACTGGACTGCGCACAGCGAGCACTTTTGAGACGAGGAACCTATGCTTAACTTGCCGTAGAGCTTGATGTTTTCCCATCCTTTAAATCTAAATCAACAAATTGTGCAATAAATACTGAGGGAGATAGCAGTTACGCTTCTAGCTGGCTGGCAGAAAAACTGCGCTTTGTGTCGAGAGATTTGCTGCTTGGAAGAAGGCCATTTGTATACAGCGTAAACTGCAAAAGCTAAAATACCAAAATATCAGGATTTTGTTGCTCATTTGTAGATGTTTTGCTTACTACTTGGGATCCAACCCTTCTGGAGCTAGGAAAGCAAATTAATTTTGGAAAAAATGAGAGATGAAAAGGGAGACGATCTCTGTGCTCAGGAACATGAGATAACAGCAATACTCAGTGGTTTTTCTGTCTCACTCTTAGTTGGCAGTCTCACACAATATGGACCTTGATATCTCAACTTCTTTTTCCCAGCGGAGCCTTTACTCCATCTACAGCCTCCTCCTAACTTTTTAAATCCTACTAAAATCCTTTCTCTTTGCCAAGCAATGTGGGCAGCTATAAATTCACCCCGGTGGTGGCAGACTACAAGCTATTTATCATTTCAGCTTTGGTTGAGACACAAATTTTAGCTGGGAGCCATTAGACGAAAAAAAAAAATCATCAAAGTTTAAAATACACTAAATTAGGTCTGATTAGAGTGGTTTACATATGTTTAATAATTTCTGAGGTAAGATGCCCCTGGAAATGAATTCATACGAGAAGGTAGATCAAGCATTGACAGCTCAAGCCAGAAAGCATAATCCTAATCGTATCATATCAGTGGACTTCTTTGCATTTGGGCTCTATCTCAAGCAAGGTTATGGAAAGGAGAGACTGTATTCCACTTTCTTCAAAGGAAATACTTAATTTTTTTCCAATACAAGGTTGTGCTGTGTAATTATTTTTTTATATAAGGATTATTCCACATTATTTATTTATATATATATTTAAAGAAAACTCCTCTCCATTACAGTGATGTGCTCTACTCACGCAGTCAGATTTCATAAGACATTTGGTAGGAAATGCACCTGGGAGAGGATTGCAGACAAGTAGAAAAGTTCTTGCTAAAAAGATTACTAATTTTCATCATAAATGCCCCATGTACCTCACCAAGACCTTCTCGGTGGCAGGGGCATCTCTACCTGATTCCGAACGCCACCACAAAGCTCTTACTTGAAGATGTCTTTCATGCCCATGGCAGATTTTAAGTGTAAATGTTGTCATTGACACGAGTCTGTGATCTGAATAAACCAATAAATAAATAAAACATACTGTGTTGAAAGAGGCCAACATGGCAAAAGCCACGACAGTGGATTTCTCTCAGCAGCGCCCAGGGGGGTGAGGCAAACATTTGTCCAGGGATTCAGAGGCAGAGATTACGCATTCGGTGTATCAGAGGAATGGAGCAGCTCAAATTTAGAGTGATTGTTTCTGTACTTTGTACTGATACGGGCTGAAGTCTGAAATGGGCCACAGCCGTCTTCTAGAGTGGGTTAGGAATAATTTCTAGTCCCCTGGATAATGCACATAATTAACTCTTTCTGCCTGGGTAACAGGCTATTTTTGCGACCTCTGACTCTCTGAGAAGTTTTCCTGAGCGTTTTTCATCATTCTCTGAGGGGCAAAAGAAGGGCAAAGTCTACCGAATTTAATTTGCTTCTCGTTTTAAAATACTCAGTATTCACATCACTGTGAAATGCAGGCATGACCAGCAAAGAAATTCAGTTTATGTACCTTACATTTTTGGCAAGCCAGGTTTTATCCCTTGCCTCCTCCCTTTCCTTTCATCTCTTCTCCTCCTTCAACTCGCTCCATCCAAACCCAATGTGCCCTTTTCAGCCCAGGAGCCTAAAGGAAAGTTTGTAGATTACAAATCTGAATAAACTTCATTTCAACAGTAAACAAGCAAAAAATGACCACATTGGTGTCAGGTTCCTGATAAATATTAGGCCTGACGTAGGTTGGGGTTTTTCCTTGGACTTCTGCTTGCCATTTGCGTTCCAAGAATCCATTTTTTTATAGTAGGTATTTTTTTTTATTTTATTTTTTTAATTAGATGAAAACCTGATGACGTTTTCCAGCCTGTAACCATGGAGGGCATTGTACCCACTACTAAATGACGTGATCAGAAGCAGAAACCTGGCCAGTCTGCTTGAAAGCACGTCTTGAACAGACAACGCTCTCTATCTCAAGATATGTATTTTTTGTAATATAAGAAGGGGTGTTAAACAAGGGCTGTGGCTGGTGGGTCATAACAGCAGCTGATTTTACAGAAAAGAATATACCCGGACATTATTTTATTTTGTTTTCTATAACTTTTTCAGTATTTTATCCTACAGAGTTCTCAAAAAGTAGCCTGTGTCCAAGTAACAAACAGACCTGTATCTACTTTGCAAAGCAATGAAGAAATTTCCACATGAAACGTAACGAGAGCTGCCAGTGCAGGAATTATGTAGCTCAAGCAGAACTTATTAACCACAAGACATTTCTGAAATATCAACCAGATTCTTTGCCCCATCCGATGCCGAGTTTTAACTTCGTGTGTGAATCAGCTCAAGGAATTTTTAAAACTAAGACTGGCAAAAGAGGGAAAGGAGGCAGGAGTCATCACGCAAAAGAAATGGGCAAAGATTGATTTTTATATCAGGTACAAAAGGAAGCACAATAAAATAAGAGGCTCAGAGAAAATGATAGTTCTTCAAAATGAGGTGAAATAATGACAAATTGCACTTTCCAGGTCTAAGAAGTCTCAAGATTTTTTATTTTTTTTTTCAGAGCAGTGTTTCAAATATAGGAGTGGCTGAACCAAAAAAAGACTGCCCACATTTTCCAGTGAGTGTCTTTTTGAAAACAGGTGACTTTGCTGGTGTGGAATGAGAAGCCTTAAAAATCTGTTCAGTTGCTGAACCTAAAACAAGGCTTAATCAAGACATGGGAGTCCTGAATACTTTCCTCTACTCAAAGGTTCAGCTTCTGAAACCTTTACACAATACAATTAATTTCAGCAGACCCTGAATAAAACTGTTATGGTTGGATCCAAATAAATCAGGATTTATGAGCCTAAACCTGCGTGTCCACTGAAAATGTTTCATTGGGCCAGTGGTCCCACCTACTGAGAGATACTACCCGTGTGTCTAGTCCAGAGCTCACTGAAGAGTATAAACATTTCTTTTTAATTTTTTTTTTAACTTGAGGGGACAGGATCAGGGTGAAGATGGATTAAAGCCACTCAGAGGAGTAAAGGAGCAGCCAGTGAGTTTCCTGTATGGTGGGATGAGCTGAAAACAACCAGCACTGCTGAGCAACAACCCAGATTTGACAAATTTGGCAGCACGTCCCTGAGAAGGCATACCACATCTTCAGCCCTGACACAGTGCCATTGTTAGGTTTGTACTGTGATTATTTTTTAAAGTTGTGGACAATTTCTGCAAAAACCATGATTTTGTGAATAGCTGATTTTTGTTTTTTCCCCTCCTGTTCTCAGTCTATTCACCTTTCTCAGCAAAAAGAAACCAACAGTTCTGAGTGTTAAATATCCTTAATCGACTGATCAAACATAACATATTCTTGCCTCAGGATTTACTTCTTCCAGTTATTCAGAAATATTTGCCTTAGTGTTGTTGGTTGTTTTTTTTCACTGCTGTATGCTTCTTCCCAACATTGCATTATCTTTAAGAAATCTGCAGCTGCTCCACCTAAGGCTGTGGTCTACGATGGGCTGGGTATGTTTATTTGTACTTAGACTGGAAACCTCCAAAAATAAATTAAAGACCAGGTGTATTGAGAAGTGATGCTAAGTGACTCAAGAGGTGGCATCTAGCCCACTGAGTCAATACTGCGTTGATGATCTGGCACCGAGCGAGGACACAATGTCTCCTTGCTGGTGCCTTCTGCAAGACAAGGCAAAAATCTTCCAGTTTTTCGTACATAATATAGCACACTATTTTCTTTTCCTTTTTTTAGGGTACACTCTGCAAGCTTGTGAAAACAGATCTTGGTTTTCTCAAGAAGCGAGGAGGCCTGATGGGAAAAGAACATATGAGCTGCCCTTAACCCTTAGCTACTCAGCATTTTGTCAGAGAGCCCAGGAAGATGGAACATCTCAGCCTGGGTGCTACCTACTTCCAGTCTTGAATTCTGAGCACTTGACCAATCTTTTAAGCCTGGATTCACTTCTCCCTGAATAGCACCAGGAGGAACTGTCTCTGTCCTCCCCAGCAGGACACATTTCCCTCCCAGCATTACAACCCTCGCTGGCGGAGGCAACAGAAATCGCACACGTTCGGTAGCTAGCAAGATGAGTCACGAGGACTGCCGATAGTGTTTGTTGTACAAATATTGCTCAGACAAAATAAACAAAATAATCCCTGGTTGGCAGCCTCCCTCAGCCACTGCAGAAATGGAAGTGTCATCTGTTTTGGCAGTGAAGCTGCAAATGGGTAAATGTGCTCTCAGCTCAACCCTTGGATCGACAGTGACACCACTCACTAGGGCAGCCAGGAACAGAAACGTCAGGGGGCCGGCCCGGCGCTGGTTTTACATCCAAAACCTAAAGCACAGTAGATTGCAATACATGCTGTGAGAGCAGCTTTGGCATTTGCATTTCCTGAATGAACCAGGTGGCTGTCTCGCCCAAATTGATATGGCAGGGGGGGGGGGGGGGGCCCGCCATTGCAAAATGGGCAGCCACTGGTGTGTCCCAAGGCACACACCTCCCGCGGGGACAGACGCTTCACGGCAGCCCAGCCAAAACCGCTCTATGAATCTATTGTTGTTGACGAACCTATTGTTGTTGACTTGCCATCACATAATTTCTACCAGCATAAATCAGCTTGTGTTCAGAGATCGAATCTGGTTGGCAGGGTCCTGGCCCTTTCCAAGTTTCATGGCTAGTCAGCTCCATAATATTTCCCAAAACACTCCTATCTTCACACTTTTAGAAAATATCCACTGCTCCTAAAGAAGTTTGCAATCTCATTCTAAATGACTTATAAGGACTTACTCCTTTTTTTTGTTTGTTTTTACAATTCTCTTTGAGAGAGCACAATCCGTGTGCTTTCTTATTAAGCCACTTTATTCTTGGCAGGCTTTGAAAAAAGCCCTACTTCAGCAATTTAAGCTTTTCTTCCTGGAGGCACAATACTCAGACACGAGGAAAAGTAAGTCAAGAAGACAAAATAAACACATTTTTCAGGAAGACTCTAAGCCAACTGGAACTTGCAATGAATGACTGAGAGACTAGCTGCTTTTGATATGCGCAAATACATCCCAGTAACACATACCCCGCGCAGGCACACACCGCGGCGCAGGGTGCTGCAGAGTTGTAGAGGCAGAGGAGGAAAACTCTAATAGATATTGCAGTTTGTCCCCCTGATGGCTTTTAAATACATACACAGCTCTGTAAAGGTTGCGCAAGCTCCCAAATGGTGAAACTGAATTCGTATTGCCGCGACAAAAAGGAGGATGGGAAAGAACAACTGGGTTTGAGTTCATAAAATGTTCCAGAATACTCAGGGATCTGGAGTGTTTTAGAGAATCTTAAAGCTTGTATTTACTTTCTATTCTCCATTTATTTGCTTAAATAAGAGGAGATGAAGATGACTGGCTTTATATTGTGGCCTTATTCACACCAAATTGATTAAAAAATAAATGCAGATTCACAGGCGGTATGAACTGCCATTTGCCAAGGAGGTTAAAGGTGCTGACTGCTAAATACCAATCAGATCCACAGTTTTTGACAACAATTGTGGGTTTATCTGTAAGTTTTAAATTAATATATTCAAGATCTTTAGTAGTATATTGCACTCCTCCTATCTTTTTCAAATGGGAGCATTTTTATCCAGCCAAAAGAATCCTAATCCCTGTTTGGAAGACTGTATCAAAATAAATGGTGGAAAATCAGCAGGGAAGTGATTTACACAGGTAAATACTAAAAGTAATACTATCAAAACTGGCCAAGGAGTTCAGGGCATATAAGAAACCACTGCCATGAAATGTCCTCAGGCACCTTGAACAGAAGACACCCACGTATTTGTCATATGTCTTAGAACTGTTGTTCAAATTGACTCAAGAATTTTCTCAGGGATTTTGAGGCAGCTTCTTGTTCCTAATTAATTCTTCGATCTGAAGATAAAAAAGCAAAACCTCCCATACAGGGGTAGAAAACAATGTATTTCATCCATGACACTGCCTGACTGCAGAAAGTTTATGTATCTAGTACAACTTCAGGACTTGACCCTCGAGGTGATCAGGGCTAAGTGGTTTCCTCCAAGGTGACCAGGGAGGACAGTGTGGGTAAAGGGAATTCTGGAACCACTCCAGGCAAGTTCAGACTTGTTTTTTTCAGGGTGATGAAGAAAAGCAGGGGATTAAAACAAACTCCAAAATCTTGGACTCTTCACAACCAGCTCAATGCCAGCAGTCCATTCTCTTATTACCCCTGTAGGCAGCACTTTAAGTCACAACAGTGGCAGAACCGCGATCGGGCACGGAACCAAACCACGAGGAGATGGAACGCAAACTTGTGCCACCAGTATGTCCTTGAAGTTTATTCCATGATCAAGTGATGAATCTGGGAGACATAACAGTTCAAGCCCAGTTCAACATGACCTGTGAAACCTTCTCTACTCGGATGGCCTCACAAACGACCAGAGAGAAGGAAACCTAGCTCTGCATCACTTCTGCTCCACTATAACTGAAATTGGATTTGAAGATCAGGTTATGCAACAACATAGCATTGTCTCCTTTCATTAAGGCCACCAGCTTCTGGAGGTCTTCGGCATGTTATTGTTCTCAATTAACACACTTCTCCTCTTTCTCTCTGGAATCTTTCCCGCTGGTTTGCATTGTAACAATACCTCCAACTCATAGTCTCCAAGATAGATTTCAATTTGTGAGGCCAGTTTCACTTCATAACCCACTGAAGAGTATCCACAGTCTCCATTCTAACAGGCTGCATTAATTGGAAGGAAATTCGCAGAAACAACCAACCAACCAACAATATCTTTGCTTTTTTTTCTTAATAGTTTGCTTTTGTGCGTGGAATAAATCTTTACATTAGAAAAAACAGGCAGCAAATGAAGCCAGACAGTAGCTGTGTCTTTTGGCAATGAGAATAATCTAATAAAACATCACCTCTCAAAGACAAAAAAGGGGGAAAAAACCAGTTTCTCTGACAGTCAGTAACGTCACCTCGGCACGAAATATATTCCACTCTTGGTTTGTGTTTTTTGGACCTGTGCAGCTTAGGATGGTTGTTATCCCAAGACCATGCCACCAGAGTCGGAATTAATAACATAAACGGTGAGCCCAAGCTCTGATTGACAGCTCTGATTCTGTTAATACCTTCTAGCTGGTCTTCTACTACGGTCAGAAGTTAAAATTTATTTTGACAAGCTTTCTGCTGGTTATGGAGGCTAGAAGCTTTATACTGGGGTATCCAGTGATTAAATATCTGGCATAGATTATCAAAAACTATAGGGAAAGGCAAGGAAGGCCTCTTGATGACAAACTAGATCCTGCAGTGCATAGAACTTGGTTTTAATTAAGTTATTACCTTCCTTAATAGGAAGTAGCTGTTCCTTTGTTCTTTTGCAAGTCAGCAGACAGTAACTGAGTGTGGAATGTAAGCAACTCAATTAAGGAAAGGCTGCCTTGACAGATGCTTGCGTGTCCACGGAGGTCACCCTGCGAAAGTACCTGCTGGTTTCTGTTTCACTCAGTGGCGACTGCCTCTGCAGCGAACAGCACGGCACTTCTGGGGTGATGGTGTCACGACTCAGGCACATAAACTCCGCGAGGGTCAAAACGAGCAATTCAGGATTAAGAGGAGAGCTCCTGGGCTTAATCAGTGGATTCATAGTAATTAAAGGCAGAAAGCCTCTACGAGTCAACTCGTTTATTTCCCAGGGCGCTGGCAGGATTGTCCCTGCAGTTCATTCTCCATAATGCCTCAGTGTACTGGGTGTTGGTGAAAGCAATTTCACCTCACAGAAAGCCAGTACCATCCGCATTAAGAGCAAACCCAGCCCTGTTAGATTTCAGCTTTCACTTCACAAAAATTACTCTAGTTGCACCAGGAAAGGTCTGAGGTGACAAGTCTGTCAGCAGAACTGAAGCCAGTAGAGGAGTATTGCACAGCTCACAGAGGGATGCCTGAAACAACTCATTTTTTTTTACCCTTTACCCCTCTGGAACATCTTCCCTGGGAATGAAATATTCCGTGTGGAATAAAACGTAATATCGAACTCACTCCAGTCATCTAGTCACATCTTATAGAGTAGTATTATTCAATGTTAGGTAAGATTATAAAAGCCCCACAGAATACACTAAAAAACCACAATGTAGACTATTCTTGGACAAAATCAGTCAACAGCAACAAACACCCCATACCATACCCCGCTGGTGACAGTTTGTATGAAAGTGCAGTCAAGCACAGAAGCTACATATGGTCACGAGAATCTCTCATATAGAGGGAGTAGCCACCCAAAACTAACTTCAGACTATACACTTTACAAAGAGGCAATCCCCGTGAAGGGTTTATTAGGAAAAAAGAGACAGAAAGAGTTTTAAAGAAAAATAAGAACAAGGCTATTTTCAAAAGTCTAACGTTTTTTTTAGTCAGAGGCTACATGTGAAGCTGTCAGTCATTGCTCTCACTCTTTACGGATTACTGAACTTGTGAGCAAAGGTAGTACAGCTGTTGCAATGTTCAAGCAACAGATATTTTATGTCTCTAAATGGTAAGCATGGCAAAATTCATTTCGATAGCAAAGGAACACCGAAGAAATGCTCATTCCTTACTACGCTGTCTGATAATCTCAGATGCTCTGCTACATTAAAGACGGCTCAGCACGCTCTGCCCAGCAGCTCCTATGAGAAGAGATATTGAACTGACATCTCACTTAAGACAGGGACACGGGCTATAAAGATACCACAGTGCCCAGCAGATCTCCTAGTCGAAAGTGGTAAAATTACTAAAAGACCAAGTGGAGGAAAAATTAGAAGTCTTATTTGCTGAGAGGGAATGGGAATAATTACTACATTAAAACTGCAATGTTAATATAATGTTATTACAGCCACAATAACAATAATGTACTAACAATGTACTAACATTATTACTACACTCCATTTTAACCATACTCATCATTTTAACAGCTGATACAGACAAGATGAACATCGGTATGCAGTGCAAATCTCTTTTTTTGTGCACAAACTATCCTCACCGCTTAGAAAACAGATATTCTGAAACCAGTTCATTATACATCTGTTCCTGAAGGACTGGGGCTTTTTTTCAATGAACTTTTATGAATTTGGGGGACCTCAACTGTTCAGTCCGAAGTATTTTCACTCTGGAACAAAAAGACATATTTCATTTAGGAGCAACAACTGATTCATCAGGAGGAGAAGTAACAGAAAATCAGATCAGAGATGTACGACTTTGGGGAAGCTCCTGTAGGGTTGGGGTCCCTATTAAACAACTTAGTCAACAAAAGAGCTAGAGTTTCCCTTGAGACAGCATTTGGCGAAAGCAATACACGTAGAACAACTGTCCTTGTTCCCAAATTGAGATATGGGAGATATGACTGCATAAAACATTGGCTGCGTATAAATCAGGAATGCTCCTGTGAGGCAAGACTCACGTTGACATATCAAGTATCACTGAAGAAAAAGCTAATCTCCTGCTGGAGGATGACCCTGGTTGAACACCCTTCATCATCCTGGGCAGAACCCACTTGTAACAGTATAAAGGGTATCTGAGATTTAGAATACAAATGTTTGTTCCTTGACATTTTCAGCATGGAAGACATGCTCTTTTGCGAAAATCACTCCCCCAAATTCTTGCATATTGAGCTAGCCAAATGCATTTCATTTCAAATTAGTTCAGCATGAAACTTCATCTTCTCATGGTGTCTTCTGGGAGTGATGGTTCTAGAAACATCAGTCCTCACCAACTAACCACACGGTTCCTTTTGATGTGCTCCCCAGCCAGACTACGATCTACTGTCATTCTAGACTCATGTGTGTAGTTAATCCTGGGAATCATAAAAGTTTAGGGACATCATGGGAGGGACAGGATGCCATAACCAGCAGGAACTTTCCCAGAAGGACCATCCTGCAGGCTCATATTCATCAAATCAGGAGTTCTGTTGCTTACTGGTACATAACTCCCAGCACAGCCAAGATTAAGTGATTTTTTTACTACGTTTTTAAGGCACTGTACTTGGTATTTTACTTGGAGGTTGGTTAATATCCAGGCATCCTTTAGACAATTATGAAGCTTTTGTATCGGAAATGAACACCTAATCCCTAGATACCCATGAGACTATGCACCCTTATAGAAGGAATATGCTTTTTAAGAAAATCCTTTGCCCTTTGCTTTAAGAAAATCCTTTGCCCTAAGTCTCATAAAACAAAACAGCTTAGGGATCCTTGCAATAGCAGGGCTGAACTAAACATGCTTAACAAAGTTTCCCTTTGTCAACAGCATTTTGGTGAGGTTCCCTCCTGCAGGATGAGTGTCAGGCTTCAGGCTAATCTCCGTAATTCTTTAACTAGAGATTTGCACATTATTAAGTGGTACTTTTCTCAGTGGGTGGAAGGCTATCATGCAGCGGAACACTTCTCCTGATGGAAAGCTCAAATGCTCCATTCTTCACTTAAAAGGCCTGTGATGTGTGTCTGAAGGACAAAACTGGCAAAAGAAATCAGAACAAAGTGCCTATCGAATTACTTTTATTCACCACATCTACGCATAGGCTGCGGGCAAGCAGAGATTTCTTAAGTTAGCCCCAACTTCCCTGCTAACCATTACTTAATCTCTGTAGGTAATTACTGATCTTGAAATGACCACCGATGTTCACAGCCTGCACTACACAGGGCAAGCCAGGAGTTAGCATGACCCTGCGATAAACTACTGAAAGAGCTGGCAAACCTCAGAGTCTGTCAGCCTTCAGCATCCTCAAGAAAGACTCTCTTTAACTGCTGTTTCAGCTCAATCTTGATCCTCTTCTACTGGAAGACACGTCACAGCCTTTAAAATACAGTAAGCTTGTTACATCAGAGATCCTCCTGGTTTTGGCTAATATTATCCTTTATACAGAGAGCGAGAAAAACATATTCACTTTTCAAAACGGGGTACAAAACACTTAGAGACAAGCTATCTCAGAGCCTTCCCTCTGACATACAGTCCCTACTTATACCAAACCAGGCTCATGCATGGCAGGCCAGCACTGCACCAGAACACGCAGTGGGAGAAGGGAGAAACATGCTGAGAGTGGCAGAGCAAGCTCTATGAGAATTTGCAAGGTGGGAAATCAGAAGGAAATTCTCTGTGGTTCGTTGAAGAACCATTTTGGTAATAACCTATTCAGCCATTGGCAAAACAAGGTGACCTCTGAAACAATCTATCCCATTGTAACTTATTTTTAAGACTGCTCCCACATCCAACTTTCACCTCCTTCCCTTAACAAACATAGGGCCAAACTCCCCTGAGGACTTTACAATGGCTTTGGGTCTCCCGGTGCAGGCAAACTCCCGTTGGCACTGAGATCTGATCCTCAAGCTTCATCTTGAATTCATTTGCGTGTGGCATTTGCATGCTGATTTCTTTGACGCCCTAATGGTTCGATTTCAAAGCACATCTCTCCCCTTTTATCTCGAGCTGAATGAGATGTCTCAATAAGCGCCAGATAAAGACGGAAGTCTTTTGTCTGAAATCACACAGGCATGGCCAGCTGTGATGAAAACTGGCTGAAGTTTCACAGGCTGCTTGTCTGCTTCAAACTGGAGCTCCAGCTCCTTTCAGTCTGGAGGAACAGAGCAGGGGGAAAAGGCCTTTCTTGCACACATGGTTGCCAAAACAGCTGAGTGTCTTCCAGTGTTTATTTTTCCTTCCAGAAGTTATTTTTGATAAAGGCATTGGGGAGGGGGGGATTGAGAAAAAGGGAAGAGATCAAGAGGGAAGAAAGAAAGAACAAGAGAGCAGACACAGGAACAGTTAAATCCATGATTTGCATCATATGGGTTATTAGATGGCAGACCAATTTTATACCAAGAGTAGACATTGTCTTTTGCATTTGAGCCCGAGTCGGATATCATTAAGCTGTTCAACAGTGCGATGATCTTTTCCTATTTCCCTGCTTTTAAAAAGACTTGATTTTGCACTTTTGGGTTAGTTGACCCATTAAATACAAAAAGCCTGGCACTGCAAAGTAATGGCTGTTTTTTCAGCCAGTTAATAGCGAGCAAAATCTTGTCTCTCTTAAAAAATAGATAGTCCTAAAAAACCCTGTCAGTAGACCTACAAGATGATGTAATCCAGAAAGGATTATTACAGAATCAAGGACAGCAGTACAGAGAGTATTTTGATTAAGATATTTAAGGACTTTAAGAGATCTACCAAATACGAAACCTCCCGCACAGTATTCAACACTGGTTACGTACCAATCAGATTTGGTCAGGGTGGTGTGTTAGAAATGCCAAATAAAAATAAAATTTAAAAAACCAACCAACCAACCAAAAAACCCCCCAAAACCCCAAATCTAGATGGTGAGTTTGTTGCCCAAATGATCTGCCCCAAAGCTAAAGCAAGCTCACATGTCTTTCAGGGAGTTATTGAAAACACATTGAGTTCAAGCTCGACAGGTCTTGACACATGGAGAACAGTTTAAAATCTGCAAGGCCACGATGCTTGTTAGGATTACACACAGCGGAGACTGACTAGCAGTTGCTGATTTTGGTCTCATTACAGCCTGTAATGCGGTTTGTGCACATTGTAGCTTGGCACAAGCTCCTCTCTGTAAAACCAAGGAGTGAGAGCAACCGGTGCATCTTTGACCACATTTTGCACAAAGACTTGGGTGTCAACCTGAGCTCTAACAATCCTGCCAAACCAGCATCATTTTATTAGGCTTCCAGTGGAACGACAAGGAAACGTAGCTTCCCCACAGGAGCTCCAAGGGGTTAAATTCCCTTGGAGAAAGGAAAGTCAGATGGGCTAGTCTCAAATAAGCCGCCCATCTGGGAAATGTCAAGTTTTCTCACAATGTTTTTAAGGGTTTGTAATGTGGCTGATCGTTTGCATGCATGAAAACAGCATGGGAATGCAATATTTCCTACTATATGTGTGGTGGAGCCCTCCAGTCCAGCTGTATTTTGCTTGTCATGTTCTTGAATTCTGACACCATTTAGAACATGCCAGTAACTACCGTAGAAAATGCATTTTCATTCTGTTCCCTGGATGAAAAGCACATTAAGGCAGAAGATAAAAACCAGCAGATTCAGGAGCTATCGGAGCGAGGTCTCTTTATCTATTTATTTATTTATTAATAACATCTCATTTCATCAGGGGATCAAGTGGGTGGGGGTTAAAACTCAGTTTGACACAATCCTAAAAATGAGAATGTGAAAGTCTGGGCGTGATGCCACCGAGGAAGAGAGAGAATGATGACAACATTACTGTTGCTGTATTACCACACACTGTAAATTAAAGTTAGTGGTAAGCAGTTTAAGCCTTATTCCTGTCCGATTCATTAAAAAACACAGTAGCTATAGGGGCACTAAAGTCTGGTTCTTTGTGGGTCTGATATATGATTGGAAAGTTGCATAATGCCCTGACTTGAGGAGAGGCGTGTTTTTTCAGCATCCCAAGTGGAACAGCAGATGTGTAGCCATCGACTTCTGCGGACAGGACCCCATGCCTGATGTGCTGGCTACGTTTGAGGAGAATTGTTGTTGAAATATGTGAGCCAGATCCTCTGTAGGTGTAAACTGGCAAATCCCTATTAAAGTTAATGATTTACTGATTTAGTCCAGCTGAGGTCTGGCACTCTGTGCGCGAGTGTCAAGAAGAGGAACTATTTATTCCTAAGTGAACCATTAACTTTGGGTCCTTTATGTTCATCTCTGCAGTTAAAATTCCTACTGCATTTCTTCAAAAGAAAAAGGGGTGATATATACATGAGTCATATGACCACATACCACGCACCCTGACCAGCAGAAGCTGTAATTAGGACTTCTCAATAGAGCTATGTAAGTAACTGGCTTTCGCTTTACTGTCAAGTCAAGTACAGACCTTTTCAATCAGATCATTACAAAAACATTTTAAGGCAAAGAGATACATCAAAATGTGTTTCTTGGGGGTAAAACAACGCTCAGCATTTCATTCTGATTCAGCCTGGCTTAGGTACATTTTAAATAGAATTACAGGCAACTTTGAAAAGCGCAGGTCACGTCAGGAAGAAAAGTAAAAACAATTAACTGTCAAAAATCAAAACTACAATTTCTTAGTACTCCCTATATACACATATGTATCAATCCAACGAATAATTAACCAAAATCAAGGTCTAACCCTCCTATATGTCTGTTCGACTACAACACCTAGGACTAATGGAGCTGCAGAAAGGAAAAAGAGTCACAAAGTTAAGAGTCGTTGGCTCAGCCTTGATTCTGTTCCTGTAATTTATGGTTCATTTTTACCATGTGTGAAGCTGAAAAGATAAAAGAAATGGAAAGGAAATCAACTTGTTTAATGATAAGAAATCCACTCTTTCTAGCGGCCACTTCTACCTGTTTAACCTTTCTTGTTATGCTCAGAGCGGATGAGAAATCTTGTTTGAGAGCAAAGTTTTGCAGTTCAGGTTAGAAAATACTTGACTTTTCCCTCCCAGGTAGCAGCAGCAGACCATAGCATGCAGAACTCTGTACCTCATGGCCAGCTGGGGTGTGCAGAGATTGCTGGGAAAACAACTTCACTGATCAAAAATGGACAAAACCCAAGGAAACAAACTTCCCCTCTTTAACGTGACCAACACACACTGACTTCTGCTCCTGGTGGCAATGATGAAACAGCACGTTTCTACCAGATGAGCTGCAGGAGAACCTAATTCGTCTCACTGCCTTATTTTGTGGTGGAGATGGGCAATTTTAAAGCCATGCTTAAGTCCCAGACTCCCGTCTAATAACTGTACATCATCATGGCTTCAGACAAAACAAATACACGCAAGAGCAGTAAGACAGACCTATTAGTAATCCCACCAAAGATTTGCGCAACCAGATACTTCCAAGAAATCGGATCATATTTCCTGAAGTGTCTCACAGTTATCACTGACATGCTACATGATATTTTCCAAATACACTCTGGCTGAAATATCATTCTCAGTGACTTCCAGTTCTTGATGAGTCACTTCTTAACAATCACGTAAGAACAAAGAGATTATAACTGATCTCAGCGGGCCAAAATTTTAATCTGCAAAGACTTCTTTATTGAAAGAAGATTCCAGCGACACAGAAGAAAATAAGTCTTTGCTATTACCACCTTCGGTCCTAAAGATATAAGAATGCCTAGTGACTTGAGTCAAAAAATATTATTTTAGGTCAACCAAAACTATTTGCAAATTTGAGTCAACCAGAAAGATAAAAAATATAAAAAAGCCAAAATTTTTATCTCGATGCTTAAAATGAAATGTCCAAACAAATGCAAACAATATGAGCTTTAAAACGTTATTAAAACCAGAAAATGTTTTCCCCTGCTGCGGATATTGGAACACCTCCTATTTCAGTTTGCTGGTTTGGTTTATTTATTGCTTTGGTGCTCACAGGCAGAGCAGACTGCGTTGGAAAGCAACCCAGGTACAAGCTGTGAAAACTCCTCTCACCTAACGTGCATTTCAATGTTTCAAAACTTCAGATAAGCTTTAAGCTACCTGAAAACAAAACCGAGAGGAGAATTATGAAAAAGATTATTTTTGTATTTCTGGAAGGTTGTTAACTTTTTGCTATGCAGGGGATTCATTTTGTCCAGAGAAAACAAAGCCACTGTCACTAGATATGAACTTTTCTCCCTTTATCTTTTATCGATGTCCCCGTGAAGACAACCATACGTGTCCATGCACGGCGCAAATACAAACCGTGCTGTTGGCAACACTTGGCCAGGATTAATATATCCTCTATTTTTCTGAGATTTGACTTCATCAAATGCCATTTGACAAATTCCTGTGGAATGTTTAACATGACATTGCTCTTATCTCGCTGCCCAGCATGGAACCGCTTTTTGGAATCATCTGATACATTTATTAAAAGCTTTCGGAAGGTCACTCGCGCTGCAAACTAAGGTCAGCCATAATAATGTCTGTATTTAGATGGATGAACTGCTCCGGGCTCCCCCACCTGCTGAAGGGTCTAATGAGCCAGCTGAGAGTTCCTGTCATAGCAAACATACCCCTTCTCAATTATAACCTGTAGAGCGGGTTGAAAACGCGTGAGCACATCCAGCTTTCGGAGTAGGCATTTGATGGTGATGAAAGAAATAAAAACAAGCCCGGAGAGAATACTTACACAGAGCTAAAAAAAGAAAAGTTCGCCTATACTATGGCGAAAGATATAACGCGTTTCCCTCTGAACTCCAGGCACGGACCTTATTTATGTCTCTTTTAAACCAGATTGCTAGTGAGTGATACGGTTTGTTCCTACAAGAATCCTGCGGTAATAGTCACAGAGAGTGCAACAGGCTCAGGTGCGGACAGGCCACCGTAAAGGCTTCCACGCCGCTCAGCCTCCTCCCAGACGTCGCCTTGTGGCG
>NW_009699639.1:29711-29999 GCF_000703405.1 Apaloderma vittatum
AGCCGATAGGGATGGAGCGTTCGGGGAAAGGATTCTGCTCCGCTCCTGAGGAAAGGAGCCTGAATTCAGTGCAAAATACATCCGTGGTTCATCTGTTTCAGGGCAAGCTGCCCGTCTATCAGAGCAACCTCGTGGGGTGTGTTTAGGGAAGGAGCCAGTGCAATGGCTTTCCCCGCGACACTGAGGCTGGCTGTCACCCCGTAAAATAGAGGCACACGCTATTCTGAAGGCAGAAGCGGGGAAAGAAGAGAGATCTGGTGTAGGGAGCTGCTGCGGTGGGGCAGGCCA